>NC_137936.1:30486357-30781357 GCF_963969265.1 Rhamphochromis sp. 'chilingali' | reverse complement strand
CAGAGGCAGCTGGCAGAGAGAAATCCCTGTCAATCAGTGTGTCTGCTTGGTATATGACAAGGTCATTAGGCTTCATGTGACTTCCCCATCCCTGCATCAGGAGAATACCATATATTTCTCATGTTGAAATGTCCCAATATGTCTAAGCTGTGTTGCTTTTCTTTAAAAAAAAAAAGAAGATATCTTGCTTCTGTAGTGTTTATTTCAAGTTATGCCAAACGTTCAGTCGCTTTAAGAGGGTGATATCTTACTTTGATATATAAATCACGGCTCTGAATGGCCTGTCAGTCAAACATGCTATTTTTGCATGTGCATGAACCTTGGGGGACTTCTGCCGTCACCGAGCTCACTCAAGATGTGTGACATCTTCACAATGAGTTTTCTATAGTGGTTTCTGGCCAATCCGTGGAGGATTTTAGACCCACTTTCCCAGCAGATCCTCAGTCTTAGTAAAACAGATGAACCTTTGCGCTAAACCCTGAAGTAAAAGGTTGCTCCATAATTCATGACGGAGATATTTAACCAGTGAACCATAGTGAGAATATGTGCTAGCCCTGTACAGGCTATCTCAGCTATTTCCATACTGTAACACAAAGCAGCTGTGTATTGCTTTTAGATTAAGTCTACACACACTCAACAAAACAGAAACGTGCTGATGTTGATAAAACACCACAAGAAAAATGATCCTAGAAGTAGGAAAAAAAAAGAAACCAATATAAAGCATTTGTAGGATGTGACTAGGTGGGATGCATACTCGGGTCTCTGGTGTTGAAGTCAGACACTTTGTAAGCCTGTCCACTCACTCCCCCATTGCAGTTTTGCGGTGGTGTAAGAACGTGACTATTTTCTGCTTTGCAGCAAAATTGAAGCAATGTTAAAGTAAGTGTAACATCAGCTAACAGCAATCAAACGAAAAGACCAAAACATTGCTTGTATGAATGTGAATCATTAATGGTCCGTTTTATATTTAGTATCTGCAAACTGGTGGAAAACTATAGAGTTGCTTCATCAGTATTAAATTCAACAAAACAGAAACATGCTGTGGAAGAGGGTGCCCTTGGTTTTTTTGCAAATGTATTATGCGTGTATCTCTGTGATACTGTGTGCAGAGAAAAGAAAGAATGAGTGATGATAATGTGACGTTGTAGCTTGGCCACTCGTATTTGTATCCCGAAATTAAAGGGATTGCACCAGCGCTAAATAAGATTAGATGAGTCTGGAGAAAAAGTGTGTGGGCGGAGGGTTACCAAACACAGATTTTGATCACATTGTACCAAATGTAATTTTCAGTCTGATGAAGATTAATGCTGTCCCTTTGTTAAAATCTCTGTAACTATAATGAAATTGCAGTGATATATAATTTTTTTATATATATATTTATTATTTTGCAGCACAGTGGTTAGCGCTGTTGCCTCACAGCAAGAAGGTCCTAAGTTTAATTCCACCATCAGGCCCGGGGTCTTTCTGTGTGGAGTTTGCATGTTCTCACTGTGTTTGCGTGGGTTCTCTCCGGGTACTCCGGCTTCCTCCCAGATTCCAAAGACATGCCCCTATTAGGGTTAGGGTAACTGGTAACTCTAAATTGCCCATAGGGTGTGAATGTGAGTGCGAACCGTTGTCTGTCTCTATGTGTTAGCCCTGCAACAGACTGGTGACCTGTCCAGGCTGTACCCCGCCTCTCGCCTTAAGACAGCTGGGATAGGCTCCAGCCCCCCCGTGACCTTGAGAATAATAAGCGGAAGAGAATGGATGGATGTTATAGATTTTTACAAGTTTTTACATTAGGGTGCTTCCCAAAATTTGTTGATGTTGCCATCTTATCGATCTGTGGTTTGGTAAATATTCTTTGCTTTCACCACATTTGAGTTATTTTTAAATGAATTAATGAATATTTTAAACCTGTGATTTAAAAATAATCGAACTCTACCTTTACTAAAAGGAAAAGTAAAGTGTGTAAGAATCTTTCTGTTTTTCTGTGACAAAGTAATCCAGTGTTACTTGTCAGTTTAGTTAAAAACACAAAAAGTGAGTCTTAATTTTTTCCGGAAATTGTGTGGTGGCTGCTTTGTGCGCTTGGCTGCTTACTACATGCAAGGTTGTTGAATACCTTATAAGTCCGCCTCTACTCAAAGATGTCTTTTTATCATTTATTGTGCTGAATGAAATGGTTTATTTTTGGATGTTTTTATATTATTCTTGCTTAAAGTTAAAAGTTTGTCTTGAATGTGAGTTTAAGGCATGCCTTGTTGACGGTAGTTTGGATATTTTTGATCAAAAGGCACATTGCAAGTCATATTCATAGATTCATTCATAGATTTTTCCCCAATCATCTGTGAATAAATTCAGATTTAGCATACAAAAAAAATGTGACTGCAATATATTTTCCAATTAAATCCGAAAGATCAACTTTCTAGGCTGTCAGTGGCATGACAGACTGATGTGCTGACATAATACACATGGCAGCGAAATGTGATAGGGACAAAGCTGCATAAATTTAGGCATCTGACTTGGGGCATAGTTAAATCCTGAACGGCACATAAACACTTCCCTCAATAGCACAGCTGACAGCAAGCAATGGAGGTTCTCAGTTGCAGGAGGGTAATACAAACCCTCTGCAGGATCAACCGACCATCTCAGTTGCCCTGGCAGCTGGCACAGCTATAGAGTTGTGTGTTGGCGGTTGACAAGTCAGGGGAGAGTCCGAGGTTGACAGGACGTGCTCCTCGTGTTCCTACATTCACAGGAACTACTGCCATATTTATTGCTTTATCTCTTGTTTCATTCTTAAGCCTGTTTATTTTTAAATTTAATTTCACTTTCTGCGTCCCTTTGCCTTGTTTCGCTGGTTTCTTACCTGCCTCGTTTCATGCTGAGAGGTGACACAGTTAGGAGGACATGGTTAATCAGATTCATCCTTGAGCCTGAAGGAAGCAGCTTCTGTGTTTATGCAGCCGTCTCTTCACACTCTCTTTATTTTCTGCAGTGCAAGCATAATTCTTAAGGAGCCAGCTGGCTAAGATTGACTAATGAACATCCTTTGCTGAACTGAGGAAGAAAAATCAGGCATCATTTGTGCCAACTGTGTACAACTCCATTATAACACATTTTAGTTTATAATGTCGCCTAGTCATTTCTTGTGAGTTGACATTTCACACCAAACATTTAATACCTACAGTTAATAAGGTTATTTAGAAATATAAATGTATGCAGTTATTGGCTATGCAGTTGTCAAAAAGGTGTGTTAATTTTTCACATTTAACTGATAGTAACTGATAGTAGATCGAGAGTCTGGTTGTTCTTTTGGGGGGTCTGGGTGTGTGTATGTGCACATGCATGCACATCATTTCCATGTTGCTCGAAGGGGTTTACAACTGTATAGAAAACATGTGCTTCAGTTTGGGAGGCCTCACTTATGGTTCCTCTACTTAGAAACTACTGACAACTGACGGTGTCACAGTGGACACAGCAGCTATGACCAGTGACATCTCAGATCACACAGTTAAATTTTATTTACTCATGACCAAACCCAAAGGAATGCATAGGAACATCAGGTTTTCAGATTAAGGGCTGACGACAAGAGATGGAAGTGATGTGAGTAAAGTTACTGTACTGAAGCTGAATTTTTAGGCATCTATACTTGAGTATTTATTTCTCAGTAATTTCTTTACATTTATTCCCTACATTTTTACAAAAAATATCTACTTTCTGCTCCACACTAGCTTTCTGATATTCAGATATTGCATGAAAATCGTGGGCGGTTAAGTGCAGACTATGCTTGTCGGTTTGCAGTTCCTGGATAAAGTTTACAATAACGGACTAAGTTAGACTGGCACAGAGCAGCTATGGTGTTCATGGTCAGTGTAACAGGGTAACAGACATCAAATTAAATTTATGCTCCAAACCTGCATGCAAACCTACATCGTTTGCATGCAGGTTTCTAGCCAACCAATCTTCTTCTGCCTTAGCTAACACAACATTTATGGCACATTACCTCCACCAACTGTTTATCAGTGAAATTGCCCCAGAAACGTCTCTTACATGGATAACATCGACAAGATATGAAAAGGTTCCTGTCTTCCATCCCATTCCTTCCACTGTTGGAAAAAACAAAACAAAAACAACAACTTTCAGGGATAAAGCATACCATAAAATATAGATTTGTTTTATTCTTGTACAGTGCGCAATATTTCATAGTAAATATTTTATTGCACAACACTGTCATATTGCAACACTAAATGTTTTATGTATAAGTGCTAACTCCATGTTTGATCTTTTTGTGCCCCTGAAGTTACAGCTGGCAGTTCTATTTCAGACCCTATCTGTAGATTAAATAATCTATAGGTGCAATGTGTTTAACCTATAGATTAAATTGATAGAATTAGCTTCTAATGTAAGTAGACAAAAAATATTTTCGTTGTTGGACTTTAACAAAGTGTCTCTACATGGTGAGTGTCACCTATTGTGGGCTTTTACTACATGCAGAGAGGCTCGGCAACAACAAGTCTGACTCATCTCACTCCCTCCGCTGGTAAAATTGGCAAGAGAAGGAAGCCTTCCAGTCGTGTTGCAAAGGGCAGTTAGTTGTGCAATAGTGAGCCCAGTATTTATTACTGTTATTTAGCTTTTTGAAGAGAGCTTAGGCATGCTTATGTTTATGACTAGGTGATCCCTGTATCATGGAAGAAATCAGATATTACTGCATTACTACCTTGTCTTTTAAGAGGATATTGCGCGAGAAGTTCAGAGCGTTCTCCCCCAAATGGAAAACGTGTGTCCAGTGACAAAAATATTCTCTGGTGCTAATGTAATGACCGATGATTGTCCTGAGCATCTCTTCCAGAGGTGGGACCAAGTCATTGTTTTGCAAGTCTCAAGTAAGTCTCAAGTCTTTATCCTCAAGTCTCAAGTCAAGTCTCAAATAATGTCAGGCAAGTCCGAGTCGAGTCTCAAGTCACTGGTGTAAAAGTCCGAGTCAAGTCACAAGTCTTAAACTTTGAATTTCAAGTCCTTTCGAGTCTTTAAAAACCCCCGAAAAAAAGCATGTTGCAGTTATATGCTAAATGTAAATATTAGACCATGTAATTTTAAAATCTGTGTTTTTCTCAACACATGACAAAATAGTGAACTTAGAAAATATACACAAATTGTGAAATTGCACCTCTATAAAATGCAGCTCAATTAAACCTAGCTCCAAGAATAATTTTCACCGACAGTTCTGAGATAAGCTGCATGTTATTCTTGGATGCGGTTGTAGGACCAGCTTTAAAATCGCATGACAAAAATATCATACACATTAAAAAAAACTGTATCACCAACGTAGCCTGGACAACATTTGCTAGTTAGATGAAGTCAGCTATCTCATCGTAGCATATTTATATGCATATTTATAATCATACGGTTCTTGGAGTGAGTGCATACACTCATGAAGTTTAGTAACTTCAGGTCACTGCAACAAGCCCAGGTACAGTTTACCGACGGATGGGTACAGGACCTTGAAATGCACCGTGTAGAACGAAAGACCATCGTACGTATCATAAGTTTACCAGTCATAAATACACATTCCTTAACCGTTTATTAATAGGACCTTTGAGCTCAACGGTAATTAATCAGTAGTGGAAATAATTTCTGGTACCCATCACAGAAATGTAGCAGTGACAATAATACTGTATGCTGTAATCGCACTGGGCAATTAGTGATACAAAAACCTGTTTTATCCTGTGAATAAAAGTATATGTTTTTGTCAATGTACCATAATAACAGAAGCGAAACGTAATATTGTGTCAGGACAATTCACTATTTATGCACAATAAACAAAGGAGCATAGCACGACAATTTCTGTTCAGCGCCAGACTTGCTTGTAACCTATATCACCAATTATGTTATGAAAATGACGTATTAACTACTAAAAAACACTGACCTTCGTGTAAATGCTTGTGAGCTGGAGGGTTCTGGGACGTTATATTTGATCTTTGAATGGCTGAAATCCAGGCCATCCGTCGCGTCTTTGTTACTTCGGAAACATGGCTCGAACAATTTCTCTTCAACGTCGTAATCCGATAACAACCGATCTCTTTACCCGTCGGCTTCCCGTGGCTGTCATGCGACCGGCTATTGCAGTTAATAATACAACAGCTTCTTGACATTTTTGTGTTTCTTTTTATCGCTGTGTGACTGATTTCAATTGAAAGCCTGCGTGCGCTAGTACCTCTTGCCACGAGTTCCCAGAATCCTTTGCGGTTTTACCCCTGAATGACATCACATTTTCAATCTCTATATAATATGCATGTTAAGTTTTATATTTGGGGTGAAATATCAAGTCTTTTCAAGTAAACCGGTTCAAGTCCAATTCAAGTCCCAGGTCATTGGTGTAAAAGTCCAAGTCAAGTCACAAGTCTTAGAACATTTTTTCAAGTCAAGTCTAAAGTCATAAAATTAATGACTCGAGTCTGACTCGAGTCCAAGTCATGTGACTCGAGTCCACACCTCTGATCTCTTCCACTATGCCCTTGGCTGATAGAGAACCCCCTCGTCCTCTATCCAGCTTCCTGTGCCGGCACAGGGCATGCTGCCCAGAATCCCAAATGTCAGTGGATGGCTTAAGAAATGACAGCTGCGTCTGCATCTTGAATGTCCACTGTGGTATTCTGAGAAGTTGGTGAATGGGACAAAGTGACATTTGCAGCAGGGTGCTCTTAACATCCTCTTGTCTCCTCTCTCGGCTTCCATCATGCCACCCCGTGTTTCCTGCCCTACTGTGACCATGGATCTACATAGGATACCAGTCTTCTTACCAGGTCAAACATCATGCTGTGTTTGACATTCATCATTTATTGATGGGCTGCTCTTTAATTGCAGCAGGAGAGTGCTTAGCTTCTCTGCTCTCACACTGGCTGATCCATGGGGAAGGCCCTCCTACTGAGGGCCCACATTTACTCAGCGTGCTGGGAGCACCACTGTTGACTTATAATGGTTGTGACACACACAAAAAAAAATAACCTGCAGGGTTGCTTCCCCCCCCCCCTTCTTTTTTCGTTTTGTTAGCATTTCACTCTCTGTTTACACTTCTTTCATTCTTGCTCAGAGGTGGGTATAGGGGCAGAAAATCAACCACCTAATGGAGCTAGAGTAAGAAGAGGGCTCAAAGTAAGCCTCAAGGCCTCTTAACCTGAATACATATGCTTACAAAGTTTGTCATGTACACATGTAATTGTGAGAGAAATCTCCAATGCCACAAGAACTACTATATTTATTAAGATAACCTTTGTATATTCAGGTGTGTATGTTAGCTGTTATGTAATTTTCAGAAGCCAGAAGCCCTGCAAAGATTAATTTTCTGAAGCCTGCCTTAACCTACACTAATCCTCACATGTGTATTATCCTGCAACCATGGCTGTCTTTCTTTCGTTTACAACCCCTGACATAGGACTACGCCCCCACCCCCACCCCCACCCCCCTTTTTATCTAATCTGCATCTGGCATGGGATTAATTTGTCTTCATAAGCAGCTGCATTTGGTCAGTTGGTTAATTTTAGCAACAACAAGGCAGAGATTAAACTGTGATGAACATCATTCCTTATACAAACTGAGTGTGACAATGTTATTTTGCTTTTGCAGTGATACACGTCATGGTGTAAATTACATGGCATATGTTAATCCACGTGCTGTACTGTATCATCTGTATACTAGCAGTACAATCTACACTGATCCATATAAATATGAGGAAGTAAACAAGTTCCCATCTTGGTAATGGCATCGTGCACAAAAAATACTGTATGAAAAATGGCTTTAAATTCTTTGGTGTAAGTTTAGCCAACTAAAAAAGGCTACAAGATTACATGGGCACAAAACAGTTTAAACAGTCAGGACTGTAATGTGTTATATTGCTTTCCCCTGTTTCATTACTATCCTTAAACAAGACCCTAAATCATAACTGCTCCTTGACAACTGCTCAGTGTTCAACAGAGCTGATAGTGACATGACACGAGAAACTGAACCAAATAAGCTTTAAAGAATTAAAATTAATACTGAGCAGAATTGAGTTTAGCTTATTGGTGCAGCCCTAGTTTCACATGTGGCCCCTTGAGAAATGTGATTGCCTGTCCCTTTTGCTACCAAACCCCCATAAGCAAGGTTGCTCTGACACAAACTAACCCCAAAGCACCGGCTAATGTCAACTTGAATATTGAACATCAGCACATCTGCTCCTTGAACTCTTGATGTGTGTTCTGTATGTATTTCTGTATGGTCTTTCAGAAGATTAAAAATTGGTGTTTTTAATGCGTAAGTAAGCAATTGCTCAGGATAATTGTACTTTTATGCAGTACACATGAAATCCAGTGGGCACATCAGCTGTGTAAACCTGGATTAATGCTGCGTCACCAGTGACAAGGTAACTAAAATGTCAACCACAGGCTTGTTCTTCCCTCCCTGATACATGTACAATACTTTTAACACTTAAGTTACGTGTCATTGGTGCGAGACTAGAAAATCAATTTGTGCAAGCATCTGTTGAGAAAGCTTTGCTCTATCCATTCCTCTTGTGGACACTCAATATTAAATTGTTTTTCTCAGGTTTTCAAGGTTAAAAGAGAACAAAGTGAAGGGAAACAAGGAATTTTCAGTATTCCCAGAGGCTTAAGAGCAACATAATATTTCTAAAACATGAATAGATGCACAAAAATTCAGTTAGACAACATTAGTGTCAAAGCAGTTTTTCTTTGCCTTGGAGCCTTATACACTGCTGGTTCACTATAAGATCAATCCACTGACGTATCTGTGGTCAATACTGATAGATACAGAAGAATATGACAGAGCTTTTCTCAGTCATTCAATCTTTTTTGTACCCTTTTCAATGAAAAGAAGGGTAAAAGATCATGGTTAACAATATGCAGTACCCCCCACCTCCCCACCCCCACCACCACAAAAAAACCCAACCTTTATTTCACAATGTTACAATGTTATTTATATTTTTGCCATTAATCATCACTGATATTAGAGAAGAGATAGGCTTATCTTAAATGTAGCTTTTTTATGAATGCATGACAGACTAAAACGTCTACTACACCCATACAAACATTTCAGGGCTTTTTACACTGTCAAATGGCTGTCAAGAGACTCTGGGGATTACGTTTGAGGATTGGGCATCTGCATGACTGCCCTCAGCAACAGAGTGGCCATTAAACTCACTGGTGGCATTGCTCTAGCTGAATTTCAATGTGAACCATCTCCATTCTAAATGTCTAAAAGCCCATTTCTTCTGAACTGCTTGGCAATAAATCAGCAGGCAGTTACGCTCTTGCAGCTGTGAGACAAAAATATAACAATAAGGAAAAAAACACCACTACAACTGAATGACTAATATCAGTTCAAGCATTAGTCATTTAACTAACAAAAGGGCATGAACAGAAGAATGTCAGCCCAATACAAAATGCATACCCATCACTTGTATTTCATTCAGGAGTGAATGAACAATTATCAACACTGTCGCATGAATTAAAATGTTTTTGCTGTGATAAATAACCTGTATCACTGGATCAGATACCACGAGCAGGAACAGGGGCCTGCATTCGGTCTTGGTCATGGTGGCCTGTTGCCAGCTAAACCTTAACACATTTAACTACTCAAACACTGGAAATCACATCACACATGGATGATAAGTCTAAAACGAACATAGGTGAAAAGACAGCACCAATAAATAAACATTTGAGGATAAAACGTATAGAAACCAAAATGTAAGCAAGTAAAAACAAAATACTAGTGTTTTTTTTTTTAACTGAGAAGTGTTTTATGCAAAGGCAGAATCTGAAGGCAGATTGAAAGGATAGTGCAGAGGTGAGCACACCATAAAGTATTCCCTGTTTTACTCTAAGTGGAAACATAATGGGGGAAAAATGGACATTGTGCTGGGCTGAAGCAGCTATCAATTAATTATGAAAATGTTTACTGAAGTTATAATTCAAGTGAAGAGTGGGGTTATTTTCTCTTAGTTGCAGCCAGAGGACTCTTCTTTTCTGAATGAATGCAGGTTTAAGGCATTTCTTACTGGCTTCACTTTTAAGAGCAGAAGGCTATGTTTGTCTTTCAACAGCCTTATTTTGAACTTTAATGCATATGGAAAGTATCTCAGGTACATGAAACTACTGAGGTAAGATGTGAAACTCTCTAGTGACAGCTGGTGGGCAGGTGTGGAATGACAACAAACATTACATAACTTAATCACTGCTTCCATATAAATCCAGATCTTTGTAAACCATCATAAAAAAGAAAGAAATTGATCTATGGTTACATAGTAAAATCACATTCCTCAGCCTCCCTGGAATGGTCTGCACGAAGGGGGATCGCAGTTTTCAACCAGGTTACAGAACACTTGACCAGCTCTTAATCCTCTCCAGGATATTTAAAGGTCTGCTGAAGTTTGCCCAACCAGTCTACATGTGTTTTGTAGCTTTGACGAGCAACAGGGCAGACTCAGGACATACTGGAAAATGCTGGCTGGGGAATGCCTTGGTGTCCCCCTGGATGAGCTGGAGAAGGTGGCCAGGGGAGTGAGGTTTGGGTTTCTTTGTTTAAACTGACATGTCTGGAACTGGATAATTTGGAGAAAATGGGTGGTTGGATATTTATAAACTTCTACATTGTGGAAACAGCTAATTTATTTATAACAGACTTCTTTAGGTCAGGAATGATCTACAGATCCAAATATGGGATTTACAGTTTTTCCTTGTCACTTATATCACTATATTTATTTGAATACAACAGCAGTAAAATTGACATGGAGCAGTCAACTGTATCAGTATGTTCCAGTGTAGGAAACTGTTTCTTAGAAAAGCATCAAACTGTCCATGAGACAGAAAATATTTCATCATACTGTGAAAAACAGCAGTGCCATTAAATTCTCTCAGTGAGATGTAAAGCTGAAATGTGTTTACAGAAGACAATTTACGCTGCCTCAGCTTTTAGAGTTTTACAGCTCTTATATGCTAACTGTGCAAAAAATATCCCTTTTTGATGAGAGAGCCTTTCACCCCTGTCAACACGATGTCGCTGCAGACATTTCAGTGAATGCAAAGTTTGAGCAAAGAGTTATTATTAGATCTTCTGTGATGAAATGAGTTAGATGTTACTGTCATCTTCCTGTTATTATGGGCAGGTGTGTGCATGGCCAATTTTTGTTAAACTTGTGAACCAGTGTGTGAATCTGTTATCATCTTGGAAATAGACACTGACATTTCATGCATGACAAAGCCACTTTCTTAGACATTTCACACGACCCTCATTCTCCACAGGTCTAATTTGCCATGACCCTGCAACAACCGTGGTCTAATTACATTTACCTGTTAGAGAAAATCCCATTTGTTGAATTCAATACACGCTCAGAATTAATCCTCTTCTTTACATTATGGGTTGAGACTTGAATGCACCTCAGATACTGATGTTATAAATATGTATAAATTGAAAAGCTAAATAATTAATAAACTTTCCTTTCAAGAGGACAGGTGATCTGCAAGGGCATTTTAACACTACACCAAAACTGTGCTCATGTTCATTGTAGAAACAAAATACTACAGGAACATAAATATACATAAATAAAGACCAATGTGTTTACACTTCTATATATTTATACATCTGTCTGTCTATCGATATATCTACATGTTCATTGCTAAATGTAAAAAAATTAACAGATTTCTAAAAGTATATAACATGATAGATATTTTTTCCTGGATATGTCTTTAAGGGCACATAAATGCCAATTAAAATAAACAGCATCACATTTTTCAAATTTTATACTTTAAGATACAACCAATCATCATTTTTAACACTATAGGAAGTGACATCACGTGTTGACAGCGTGGTTCAGGCACGCCCCCTGCAAATAATGAGAGGGGAGAGGGCATGTGATAAACTGTGGTAGATTCAGAGGCAGACGTTGGATTGGCATGGCTGTGTGCAGCTCAGCACTGCAATCTACATTCACGAGGCTTCTGCCTGGATATTTGGATTCTCTCTCACACAGCTTTGATGCAGGGCTTGACAGCGTAACACAGCATGTTGCAGGGCACTGGGAGATAGAGAAGGAATAATAAGGGGAGACAACCTTACGAACACTTGAGCAATGTTCCGTGAGCTTCTCTCTTTCTCTCATCAGACCAACGGGCTTTCCTATACAGAGACCTGGGTCCAATGGAGGGATGTAACGATGTTACTCTTTGCTTGTCATGCTTGAATCAGAGCTTTGTATTATATCCTTTTGTGTCAGAGACCTTATTGTCTTTGTCTGTCACTGCCGCCAGATCAACTGTGGGGTAGTGTGGCGGACAGAGCCTCCTCCTCAACCCCCCTCTCCCTTGTCTGTGCCCCCGACGTCTCTTCATTCCCTGCTCGCTCGTGTCTATTTACCACTCTCATTCTACCCTCCCCTCGGTGTTAGAAGCAGTCGTTCTTGCTTTCAAGCTACCTACTGCTTACTATCCTCCTGTCTTTCCTCATTCAAAGCAGGCAGGCTATTATTTTATCCAGGCAGCTCGCTACATGATCCCTTGGAAAGCAGCTTTCAACGCTGCTCTGCCATCTCCCAATTCCTGAGCCCTTCCAGAAATTCATCTCCATAACAAAAGGATGTTTCTCCAGGAGGATTGATCCCCTTCACCCCCTTCAGTCACCCCTTTCCCTCCCTTGTCCTGATCTCCTGCCCTCTGACCCTCATCCTCTTGTTCCTAACCCCAAACCACCCTCTCCTATTTGTCCTAACCCCAAGCCTCTTTCTCCCCTAACTCATTTCCCCCCCTTGACCATGTTGCCATGTGTCTGCTGGCTTCAGCTTATCCTCATCTTGCTGTCCTCTGTCTTATGGACCCGGGGGGAGAACTGCCCAGCAACCTGCTTGTGCCCAGATCCTCACACTGTGGACTGCAGTGGCCGTGGGCTAACCAGTTTACCCGATGAGATCCCCTTGGATGTGCGGAGGCTTTTGCTGGCCGACAACTGGATAAACCGTATCCCCTCTGACTTTCTGGTTCTATACAGTGACTTGGTCTATCTGGACCTCCGGAACAACTCCCTTTCCCACATAGAACAAGGGACTCTCAGCACCTCTTCCAGGCTGGTCTTCCTGGACCTTGGCAGCAACAATTTGACTGAAATCCCTAAGGGGACATTTGGGGAGTCTCGGAGTTTGATCAAACTACGACTGGGAAACAACCCATATCTGAGCAAGGTGAGTGAGGATGCTTTCCTGGGCCTCACCTCTCTGAGAGAACTTGAACTGGAGCGTAATGCGCTGTCTACCCTAAAGGTGGGGGCATTGAGTCAGTTGCCCTCCCTGCGGGTAGTGAGGCTTGAGGGCAACCCCTGGGTGTGCAATTGCAACTTTGCCAACCTGTTTGCATGGCTAACGGAGAACAGTAATAAGCTTCCAAATGGTAAGTAACAAAAAGAGCCATTTTCTCTTCATGTGTTTGACCCAAATAAACCATATCTCTTTACAACATTCAACAGTATTATGGAAAATCCATTACCACAACACTTCTCTGGTCTATTTATGTTTTCCCTGTAGGAGAGGAAACCCCCCTCCCTCTCCCTTGTTCTAATTTTGTGTCTTTTTTTCCCTCCACCCCCACAGCCTATAATGTGTGAGACCAAGTGTGTAATACGAAACAATAGCACTCATTTGAAAGTGAAAACTGCGAGGATAGTGTGTGTATAAAGTTAATCAATTGTTATAGAAAGCAACTTGAAATGCAATATTGTCTGATTTGTAAAGAGAAATTAAACAACTCACATTAAGAATCTAACTTGCTTTTCTAATGGTTTCACATTTGAATATGTAGATAAGCCTGACCTATATCCCATGTAATCATCAGCATTCATTTGTGGCTTATATTTATATTGGCTATATAATATTTAAGATAATATATATAATTCTCGCATAATATTTGCTATTTAGTTGACAATATTTCAGCCATGTAACCTTTTTCTATGCCACTGACAATCAGACTCTTCCTCCTGTTCCTGTGCTGATTGCTCTATCCATGTGAATTTTAAGGCTCATAATATACACACACTGTCTGCCACTGTGATTTAGCCTGCAGCGTTGAGTTAGATAACAGGACTGATGTTTTGGAGGCTTTACAAGGCAATCTCCATGTGTGCATGCTTATCTGAGGAATAAAACAAGACAAAGGGGGTCACCATGTCCTTTCAGAAGTATTATACGCAGGGTAAGATCTTCTTACATCATGAAAGCAGAGCTAATGTATTCTAAAGGGAGTTGCATGGTATGTCCCAGATAAAACAGAACACATTACCATTGTTTGGCATTCTGTTTATCAGGCTATATAAAATATCTTAATCGCAATCAACATTCTCACATAAGAGACAGAAGGTTTCTCAAAAGAGAAGACTACTGCACTCGATCAAAAAGCTAAAATAAACAAATCTGACAGTACATGAACTTTAAACTGTGCTGTACATCTTCTGAGAACTTTGTTTGAATGTGGCTCACAGTGGGTGTATTTAAAAACAAAACAGCAACCAAACCTGTGAATACGCCACAAAATGTTCATGAACAGTTTATTGGGTTTAAAAATGAAGGTGTACAGTTACTGTTAGGGTGTAAAATGTTGCCCTGCATAAACAAAGAAACATGTTTTATCAAAAGCCTGAATAACAGTGTGGTTCAAGATGGGGGTTGTAAACTTGCTCTCGTCTCTTGAATAGGTTAACCGAGAGAAAGAAGATATGAGTGTTTGCAGAAAAAAACATGCGCACATCCACATGAGTGTTTTCAAATTTCCAAAGCTGGAACCTTTTTTAAGGAAGTATGACCTTAGATAGTTTGTTTTAAAAGAAACTCAATTGTGTTTCCTGCGTGTATACCTTGTTTTTAGATGTAGCTTAGTTATTGTTCAGTTTATTTCATTTCATTATATTTTTGACAACTAGATTATTTTTCAATTGCTGTTTGTTCTGGTTAAAGCCCCAAAATACTCATATGGTTTAAGAAAAGATAATGATTTGGGTATGACATTAATATTTTGTCAGACAGTCGGGTAACACCCAACCCCCCTCACCCTGCCAGCTGATGTTCTACCTTGCCCTCTTGTGCAGACAGGATATTCAGATAGTGGATATCCTTTCCAGAATTCCTATTCTGTAATGAAATCCATGGTTAATTATTAAAAGATGTAGTCCAAATCAATGCCAGCCTGCCCTTATGCCTTATGTGTGAAATAACCCTCTCTAAAATTGTGAACTGACTGGGTAACACTCTAATTCAGCTCCCTCCCAAAGTGGCTGGCTGTTACAAACTGCTGACACCTCACAAAAGCAAACTTCTAATATACATTTAGGCCATGGTGTACCAAGCTATTGATTCTGCTTCTGTGTTCTTTTTTCATTTGCCCCAAATTTGCAAGTTTAGGCCTGTGAGGAAGCAAAGTTGATAAACTGGCAAGATTACCCAATTCCCCCAAGCAGGAGTTTGCAAATGCATTAATCACAGGCTCTATGTGTTGTCAACTCCCGGGGATAATGAATTGCATTAGCAGCGCTGGCCTTACCTAATATCACACATCACACTTTATTTCCATCGCCAGTCGACATTACCTCCATTCTAACCAATTTCTGTGGGACAAGGTGATTTGAATTTCCCTTATCAATCACTAGAGACCAATGTCTCCACCTGAATCTAATGCTTTTTTAAGGGGCTAATGGTTAATCGTTAGAGATCCCATGGCACTCTTTGCTTTTTCAATAAAAAACATTGTTTGTTTGTATGTCACGATGCCAGATGAATCAGTCAACACAGTCGATTGGACTGATTCAGAGGTCGGGACCAAGGCAAAAGCTGGCCAGACAGACATCAACAACAAAGAAAAAGCCAAAGGCCTGGCCAAGCTGCTGTCATGACTGCCAACTGGCCCCAAAACACACTCTCAAATTCAGTTCGTAATGCTTATCTCACCTCATCAGCAGCTTTTACATTCCCATCAGAAAGTGTTTGTTTTCTGGCCCCAGCAGCTTGGACAAAACGCACAGTCAAACCTAATAGTAAAGACTTTAAACTAGTCTATGCTCAGTCTTTTGTAATATTTTATCATGTCTGGAATTTACTTTCTAGTGTTAATAAGACCAAGATAAATAATATCTTGGTGAAAGGGATACTAATTATACTTTATTATAGTCTATTGGAAAACAATGCAAATTAGTACCAGTCACACAGGACAAGTAACTGAACTGAAAATATCTTTCCAAACAAGTTGCTGTCTTATTCTGTGTTTAGTATATAGAAGCGGCTTTGTGTATCGCATGATAGAACTACACAGCTACCAAAATACTGTCTGTGGATTATATGTGTTGTTATGTTCATGTATGTCACTAACACCTTGAATGTGTTTTTTGAAGTGAGCAGAAGTTTATTTTACATAACTAAGTTTTCTCATACAAATATAAAGAAGTTAAGAACATATTGCAGGAGAATTTGTGGTTATAGTGAATTGGACTTACAAACACGGTTCACACATGCAGGAATCAAACTGCCAGACCTAATTAACGTAATGGCTGAGCCCTCGATCATGGAAAAATGCAATGACCTAGTCTCTGAAATGCTGTATTGGAAGTGGTTACACAATAAACAGATGGACACTCATTAGTGAATGAGCTTGACTTGGTAAGCGTTTCAATATGTATCAACTTTAACAACCATCATCAGTGTTGGCGTTTCCACTTAATGTCTCACTCATCTCAGAGAAAATCAGTTACAGAGACAGAAAGTAGAATTTAAATTCTCCATTAGTGCGCTCTTTTCACACTTGTGGGTGTTGCATCCTCATGTCTTTTTTTTAATCAAGCAGCAAATCAGGTAAGTAGCTACAAAAAATAGTTTTTAAATTTGAGAATGTTGTCTCTCTTACCAGCAAGAGCTCAATAATATTAAAAACAGAAGGGCTAAGGCTACTCCAGTGGTATCCCAATTAAACACTACATACTCATTTTAATATTCACTGTCATGTGGCTTCAGACTGAAACTGAGTGGTGTTACTGCAAAAAGGGTAGAATAGAAAAACAAGCAAACAATTATGTGCAACTCTATGCAAATAGCTTGTGATAACATCATTTGCATGACGACATAAAAAAACGCAGCTGCTACTGGAAGTGTACTAGTACCATGTGATAACGGGAGCCGTGATGAAAGTACCATCCGAGTACCAAGTCATAGTCTGCTCCAGCTACGCAGATGATAAGCCACAAAATGATGTTGAGAGAGCAGGGGAAACAAGGCATGAAACACGAAGGTGAAAAAGAAAGTCCAGCTGAAAATCAGTGTAGCTCCCTTGGTTTTGTTCCAATAAACAGAGGACCTAGAAACACTGAAGAATGTGTTTTTGTTTTCTTAGCAATTCAACAAAGACCACAGAAGCTAGACTGCTGCAGGAAAAAGCCTTTCACTAAATTTTAAATCAGAAATCCTTCTCCGGAATTAATATAGAGCACTAATAAAGTATCTCTCTTTCTGTCTGTCGCGCTAGCTCAAACTAATTTCAAACTTGTAAATAAAGAAAAATTGTAGTGCTATTTTATGTTTTCCCTAGGTATCGATGACTTCTTTGGTTAAGACCTGCATAATGTAGCAGCTGAAGAGCCCATGCTGTAAACTGGATTCCCATTTCATTTTTCACCTCTTGATTTCCCCTGTGATTTCGAGTTCACAGTACAGCGCAATTTCGTGTTTGCATAACAGTGATTACTGCAGGCCAGCATGATGAGTGCTTGGAAGGTGCATCAATTCAGGACTTTTTGGATAGAAAAAAAAGTTGATGTGCAACATTGATAAAAATTATTATTGATTTTTTTTTTTAAATTAGTTAAACCAGACTTACCATTTCTTTATACAAAAACCATCAACTGTCCTGTTGAGCAGCCAGCTGATTAGTCATATATATCAACTTTTCCATTAAAAAAAAAAAGAATTAGCACCATTTAAATGTCTAGTTTTTAGCCAACAGTGAAGTTCATGAATGTTTCAGTGGAAGGATGAGTGTAAACATGATCCACTGCTGTCTCCAGTGCTCTTGGGTTAAGGATGAACAAAGGCCATGTATAATTCACAGTGACACAGTTCTACAGCACATTGGCCAGGGTAATTGGAGCTAGAGCTGCCTACAGGGCAAGACAGGCCAACTCTCATGGGCGACGGTAGACTGGATCTGAGCCTCGTCATGCAGTTGCTATCAACACTAGTCGTGACCTAAACACTTTCACGACAAACTAGCAGTTCATGTGACAGGGTCAAAATCAAAATATTCCTTGACAGCGTATCAAGTATCTCCTTTGAGACCTGTTTCCGCACTCCAAAGCACAGTCTGAAAATATGATGCCACTGGCTCACACTCGCATGTTGCCATACTACCCAGCATGATCGTTTGCTATCTTTACCGTGAAGAGAAAATATCTGTTCCATTAACACAGACGGACAGCTTGATTTATCTTGGCCTAATTTAATGTTTATTTAAAGTTGGGATGTGAAGGAGAGAGTACTGGGAAGGGAAAGCTGAGTGTGAAAGGTGGACAGGATTACAAAGTGGGATAGCATCAGACAGAGCTCATACAGAAGCAGAAAGGGATAATCTGCCAGTGTCAGAAATAAAAGGTGAAAAGCCAAAAGCATTGTAACATCGTGCATGATAGATTTTTTTTTTGTTCATCTATGTGGCCAACTGCGAGGCATAAATGACATACATGACTTGCATATTTAACTGTTTTATCGGGATGAATTATGACAATAGACACATTGCATTGTCAGTCCAATGACATAGTGGAAATATATCTGCTAGCATTTGCTTTTAAACAGTCACCTCTGGTGTTTGGGAATAAGCAATTTCAATTGTTTTTGAGATGAGATGTTTTAAACATTCCCATAGTGCAACGATGTCTCTGAGTCTACATGCAGAAGGAATCCCCTTCTGAACGAGTCACCCTCACCCCACTGTCACATACGTGCTCGTCATTTTGTGCAGCTGTGCATTCACTTCACACATTCCACACTCCAGTCCCTGCTGCTGCCCAGATTTCCTTCAAATTCTTTGGAGGATTAGAACTGAATCATTTTTCAGTCGCTCTGCAATTATGCCTGCCTTGTTCTATTTACATCCGCTGAATATTGGACTTGAATGGCACATTCATCCCGTTTAATACAGCAGGGAGGGGACAGTTTTGTTAATCGTTGTCGCAGCTGGAGTATTCATAGAGAGTACCTCGACACCAGTATGCTATGGCCAAATGAAAGCTAACTACTATACGTGTGCAGATGTACTGATGGGGTAATTTTGCTTTTAGCCTTTGGTGCAGAGATCAATCTGGACAAAGACTGTGGTGTTGAGGGAGGGAAGAGAAACAAGCCTCTGATATCATTCTGCCACAGCTAGGTAGATCAATCACGACTGAGACAGCAGATAGCCCGTCCTGTTGACTGGCTATAATCCTAAACATAATCCATCAACTGTCCGTGCCAGGAATGTAACATAGCTGTGTGGGCCGACATACCTGATAGTGTAAGGATCTGATTTGTGTCAGTGCACAGTAGCCTGCTCCTTACACGTGTTTTTGAACTCTGAAAATTGTACCCCGTCAGCTTACTCACTTAACAAGCTGTCATTGACTCACTGCATGGACCTAGATACTCTGTGTACTTTAAAACACCATCTTATTTTTCTGCCAGAGTAAGTGTGAAGTTACAGTTACTAGAAATCATATCTTTATTAAATGTTTTGCTGGATTCACAAAGAATTGGGCTTTAAACATTTAAGAGCATATGCTCAATCTAGGTTGATAATGTGCATCTTTGTGTTATCCCCGGGCAACAAAACACAGGGACTGCAGTCTGTATTTCCAGATACCTCATTGTTAAACATATTTACACTGGACAAGACAGGTACCAAATTCAATTACAGGTATAAGCAAAGGAAACAAAGCTTTTTCTCTCTGTCTCTCTCGCTCTCGCTCACTTATGCAGTTGGTATCTGTTAACTGTATTTGCATTGCGCTTACTTTTTTTTTTTTTTTTTTTACTTTAAACTAGTTGTATAAATAGAAAAGTCAAAAGAGAGCCTCATCCTTTGAGCCTCTTCCCAGAAGTGAGTTTAAGTTAGTCTGGCTCTCTTGGGGTTTCCTGGCTTCACTGAGCCTAACATTGGATGTCCTGGATAACTGCTGTCACAAAGCTTGTTCCCAGCTCCCTGTATTACTCCAGCTATAACAATGCTTATGTGACAAAAGCAGAGTTGTTTAAATAATAGATACTACTAAATAACTGTGAGAAATAACTACTGAAGCAATGAGTATTATATTAGATGAAAATGTATTCATTTATTTCAGTTCAATTAATAAATGTGATAAATGCATTAAATGTGTTTTAATTACAGGTGAGACAAATACAAGACTTGTGTTGCTCTGAGCTGTACCCACACTCTAAGAACTAAAACTGACATTTACTTAAAATTTTTGAGGCAACACTTTTACACTTAAAAATATTGAGTAGATTGGAAACCAGCCAAATCTGTTCAATATACTCGATCAATTAAATAACTAATTCTTAAACATATTAAGTTGAAATGAATAATTGTAGTTGTTAAACAAACATGAAAAAAATGAGTAAATAACATTGACGTACTTGGTCAATGTAACTGAAATATAGATGGTCAGTTAATCCAAAACTTTGTTCCATCTATATTGTAAGCTGAACGTAATCAAAATTGTACTTCATATTAAATATGGTAAATGGCCTGTATTTGTATAGCACTTTACTTAGTCCCTAAGGACTTTACACTGCATTCAGTCAACCACCCATTGGTGATGGCAAGCTACATTGTAGCCACAACTTCCCTGGGGCGCACTGACAGAGGCGAGGCTGGCAGACACTGGTGCCACCGGGCCCTCTGACCACCACCAGTAGGCAGTAGGCGACCGAGACTGTTGGTGCCGGGGCTCGAACCGGCAACCTTCCGATCACACAACGAACTGCCAACTCTTGAGCCACGATCACCCTCTAACATTCAAATATGAATGTTATTGTATTTCACTAGTAGTCTAAGTCTAAAAAACCAAACAAACTAATATGTAGTTGTGTGTTTCATAATACATGCATAAAAAATGACCACATGTTAACATTTTTCCAAATGAAAATTTAATTTTCATAAACATGGAAATAACTCGAAATGAACAAGCACTAAAAAGGCAAGAGCCTTTTACTTGAAGGATAAATGCAAACCAGGAGAGCAAACACAAAAGCTCAGAGTATTTAAAAAACAAAATGAACAAAACAATGAAAAAGGCTCACGGTACTCAATTACTCTACGTTATTGTGTTTTACTTACACTTTTTAGTTGTAAATAATATTGATTTGAATAATTAATGATTTTAGTACAAGATACTGATGAGTATAGATACCTATTTCTCAAATGTTTTGATTCAATTTTAAACAAAAATATTAAGTACATGCAAAGAAGTTATGCTGTGAACCACATACTGAATTTTTTGTCTGAGATAAATGTAAATAAATACCTTAATTTAACACAAACACATACGTTAACACTTTAGACATTTATTTCAACTTATCAAACTCAAATAATTACTAAAAGGATATTCATAGATTTTATCAGGCTCATCTAACTTATATTTATAGTGATATTTACTAAGCCTCTGAATTACTGCAGAATAGGAGGAATGTGATGGAATACATTCAAATTCTTTATCATAAAGGCTGTAGTGATGATATGCTCATACAGTACTGGGTGGCTACACCCTGAAGCTGACCCTGTTTAGTTACAATGTTTGACACTTTGGATCATTTTTAACAAAATCATGATTTTGCGCTGTTTAATAAGATTTGAAATCTCAGAGTGAAACCATAAACTCTTCACTTTGGTGAAGAATCATTTGTTTTACATTTGTGTATCATTGGAGTTTGTGGCCATTATAAGGAGTGCAGGTTTAAGGTTCTTCTGCACTGGCTTGACTTTTCATAACTAAGAGGCTATTTCCATACATACAAGTCTAGAGTCTGTTATCGTTTTATAAGAGAAGATTTGTTTGCACGTAATTTCAAAATAATGGATTATAATGGATTTAACTGCAGTCAGTTGGCTGTAGCATTGGTGAGATTTTGGCTGTAATTTTATCCCATGGGAGAACAAGCTGGGATAATGTTTTTTGCTTTTAATGTTAGCTCACAGTAAAATAGTAAAAAGTAGTACTACCAGGAAGAAGATAAGTTTGCCGTCTCTTTCTACCACTGATCTGTTTTCTAAATCCATTTTGATAAATGTGATAATGCTGCTACTCCTGCAGGGGCCATGTGTTCACCAGGATAATTTTAGTCTCAGATGTCATTAATCAAGCATCTGAAAGAGGCAAGACCAGACAAAAATATCTCAAAAGGCAAAGGCGAAGTCTCTAAGGTGACTGGTTATTTGCAATGCAGAAAGCACATTGTGAATATGAATGTAAATCGTTTGTTTTATGAGCAAATGGACAAGACAGGCAGTCTTTGTATGTGATAATTATGCTAGAGGTGACTTTTCATTCAGCATGACTGCTGTTAACCAGTTAATGCAAATTAATTTGCATTCTACCCATGTCTATTTTTTGGAATATACATCGATGGTGCATATTAGATAAAACAGAAAACAAGATGCTTCTTTATACAAAAACAATTAATTTCATAAACCTGTATATTAAAGGAGGAAATCACACTCTTAATGTCTATAAAGTAGGTCCAAGCAGTAGTTTTGAGTACTGTCAGAGAAAATAGAAATGTTGGAAAAAAATAACAATTAAAAAAAAAGAAAAAGAAAGAAGCCCAGATGATTTAAACTGCACTTTGCAAATTTCAAAGTGTGAGCCATGTGGCTGGTTACGCAATGCAATGCTTAGAATAGTGGATTTTGAAAGCATTAAAAGCCAACAAAACGTTTCAGCTCATACTTGTCACGAAAGGAGATTAAACATCTCTAAATACATTGCGACCTGCCTCTTCAGCACATGCATGTCACGCAGACAACTTGAATGAGCAGTATTCTCACAGGCAGTGAAATATGAATTTGTTTTGATCTCTGATTCCCAGAGCATATGGCCGACATGTCGTGGACTTAATGATGCCAGGAACCAATATGCTCCTCTTGAGCTACATAAGGACTGATGGTATTGGCTTATTGAAACCTCTTGATGCTGGGATTTTGTGATGAAATTGAAATACATAAATGTCGTGGTTCTAACAGGTATAATACATTAATATGTACTGTCAGAATTACTCCCAAACATGATGACTTGGATGTGGCATTTTTATGTAAGTCTAAAAAGAGCAGAACCACCAAACCTCATTGTTTTCCAGGCTATAATGCATTCATAAATTGTTTATACATTTACACTGGAATACATTAATCATGATGTCTGTAAGAAATGTGTTTTTTAATGTTTTGTCTGACCTATTGCGGTCTAGCACAAGTGAAGAAGGTGCTTGGAAAAAGATGGATGAAAACAGAGGAAATGAAACTAGATCAAAATATGTGCATGATTATTGACATTTAGATTTCGTACTTTGTTGTTAAAAGGTTTAGTGACAAAGACCCTTGCCGGAGATGGAGATGTGGACAGAACCTTATGAAAAACCCAAATACTGTGACAGTTGCTATTTAAAATAACATTGAATCAAAATAGTGTATTTAATATGTATGAAACATAACTTTTTTCGTGTCTTGTAATTTTGGGTTATTGTTATCTTGATGACATGTTCCATAATATTTATGTCAGCTGACATGTAGGAGGTTTTATTAGATTGGTGTCACTAAGTTTCAACAAGGTCTTAAACAGTGTAACTAACACTCTAACGAGTCAGTCAAAGGACCAGCACATATTTCCAATTATATTTACATTTGTACATTTATATTTCCAACTCGCTTTACTTTTGAAGGTTATTTGTTCCTTTACAACAAAGTTGTATACATTTAACAATTATTTAATTGATCATCACAGATGTTTTAGTTGTATTATTAACATTCCTCTAATACTTTACCACAATTTAAATGTAATAAATTAAACACCACATAAAAAATTTCATTTTGGTGCAGAATTAAGGTATTTAATTGAACAAACACACTCTCGGGCAGTACTGAAAATCTTCAGTATGCTCCATGTTGTGCTGACTGTTGAGCAAAGATCCAGAATTGATGTACTGCCAAGTGTGTGCATTTGCATGCACAGTATCAGTAGAAAGTAGCCACCCACATTCTAAAGATTTATCTCTACCCACCTATAAACTAACACTTGCATCCATATGTCTAGTTCTTCACACAATATATTGTCAGAGGTGGAAAAAGTACATACAGTCTTCATTAAGTAGATTAGGTAGATAGTAAAAGTCTCTGTTTGCTGTTACCAAATTGTAGACTTAGTGACTTTGCCTCCATACCTAAAGAGGGATATGAAAAGTGGATTCAGTGGGTGAGGCAACCATAAGACTTAAGTGGAGTCTGAATCATAATAATTGCACCAAAAATGCCGTTCCTGATTTTTCTGGATCATTCCAGCCCACTGTAATTCTTGAGTACCGCTATTAATGATGTCTAAATTATATGTTTTTACCTATTTTACTGATGCTTATTATGTGCAACAAACACAGCTGATGAGTACACCAGTAGGATAGATTTTATATATTATTGTTCCCTCCATTTACCTTGTGGAGGTACAGGAAACAATAACTCCCCTCAAATGGCTTAAGCCAAAAGTATTGGGCCTTTTTTATGAAAATTTAAGTAGAGTAGATATTTGTACTAAAATGTAGGGAATAAAAGTAACAAGTTGTCAAAAAATAAAAATAAAAACTTAAGTAGAGCACAGAACAGAACAAAATATTTGTAATACGTTACTTTTCCCACCTGTGCACATTGCCAGTATTTAGTTACATTAAATTTGTTGATGTATAACATTTGCAGTATGAAGGTCAAGAAATACAAAAAGAAAGAACATTTCTAGCACCTAATTAGAACTTGTATCAAGTTAATGTCAAATGTTAATCAAGTTCTCATTAAAATAACTTGAATACCTGACTCTGTCAGCATGAACACCTTCCGTCTTTAGTGATAGTATCAGTGGCCTGTAATCAACACATGCGTGTTAAAACTGATCCGAATGATCCAGTGCTGATGTCATTTGTAATCACGAGAGGAAAAGAAGACTCTGATAAAGGGCTTGTATCCTTGAAATCCAATAAGCCACAGTCACTGTCCTTTCCCATTTAAACAATGTCTGAACAATAAACCACGTTAAAGTGACAAAGGCACAGAGAGCAGCACTCACTGATTTATCACGGCTTCATCTTGAGATGAGTTTGGTCAAGGTGCCCCTGTCTGAGACAGTACCCTTTGCTAATGCTGTACATCAGTGGATTTTTGAAGTGCAACAGAGGTCATTATTCAACAGCGTGTGCATTCTAAGAGATCTACCTTGTGCAGCTAGCAAATTAAATTATTTTTAAAATTATTTTCATTCACCAAACCATTTGAAACTAATGCATTGATCATGAAAATGGGCTGCTTTCACAGCACTACAGCACACTAGATAAAATCAACCATGTCTCACTAATGCATATACTGTATCACTTTGCTTCACAGTATTTCAGCTGTATTCCAAGAGTGAACCTACAGTCATGGTGTGGGTGGGTGTACTGTATACACAGTGCAACTTCAACTCATAAGTGAAGACTTCTGATCGACCTTACAGTTATTAAATCAGCTCCCACACTTAGGAAGAAACCGCGTTACCCTGTTGAACTGAGATATTCCACTATCT
This sequence comes from Rhamphochromis sp. 'chilingali', assembly GCF_963969265.1. Taxonomy (NCBI): domain Eukaryota; kingdom Metazoa; phylum Chordata; class Actinopteri; order Cichliformes; family Cichlidae; genus Rhamphochromis; species Rhamphochromis sp. 'chilingali'. The sequence goes on along the minus strand of NC_137936.1, from coordinate 30,755,518 downwards.
AGAATTAAAGGGCTTCATACAAACAGGACAGCTCAAACTATGCTCTCCACTTTTCTTTGATAGTCTTTAGTTCTGAGCAGGTGTGGGCTGCATGAGCAGTAGATCAAATGCACATCACCTTTAATTTTAAACCAGTGGGGAGTTAAATTAGAGTTCTTGTGTTTGTGCAGTGCATATAGTGAACTGTATTAAGGCCTACAGTACCTGGACTATGTGCTAGTTTTTTTATATGATGTAAACTGTAATGTAAGTACTGCCATAGAATGAATTTGTATAGAAATGAATGAATGTGAGGTTCAATGTGTCTTGTTCATTTGTATAATCGCATTTACTCTCTCTATGTAGGGGTCAAAGGTTTGGAGTGCTCCCTCCCTATGGATGGCAGACGTGTATCCCTTACCCAGCTCTCAAAGGACAGCTTCCGTGAGTGCCAGGCCACCCTGACTCTAACAGACCTTCTTATCATCATTTTCTCTGGCATCTCAGTGTCTGTGGTGGCCATTATGACCAGTTTCTTCCTGGCTTCAACTGTTCATTGCTTCCAGCGTTGGAGTAAAGGCACTAAGGGGGATGAAGAGGAGAGTGAGGAGTGAGAAGGACTTACTTTTAAAGAACTGCGCGGCCCTTCTTCTTCCAGCAGTGAGAGAACATAGAAGACAATGTGTGCCCCATGCCGTTTCCTTTCTGGCCAATATCCAGGACTGTTCAATGGTACAATCTTGCCCTGTTAAGGCTGAAGTTGTTTTCTTTGCACATGGACTTCTGAAATATGGTAATAAAAGACACTGGAAAGGAATGAGTCCTATTAAAGGTTAGCGTGTGTGCTGCACCACTTGCAAAATGCTATTATAGAGATCTTATTTTTGGCTGTTAGCGCTTGTGGTCATTTATGGCCACTGGCTCTTGGCTCAGTGTTATAAGTCTACACAAATATGCCAAGACCTTTATATAAAAAAGAAAAGAAATAGATAATAAAAAAAAGTGTTGCTGCAGTACTCTCGTATTAGTCTTAGTCATACCAAAAATCTTTCAAAATTTAGTCATGTAGGACATTCAATCCTGGAATCTGAAATCCTGTAAAAATGGCTTCAAAGTTAGTGTGACCCTTTGAATGATTTTCACTGGGGTTTTATCTGAGTAGGCCAGAATGCTTGATCTTGATTCCATAAAAAAGGATGTCATATTGACCAGTGACCTCGATATTTAACTGCCTATAACATGATATGCTGGCATATCCTGCCATTTTCTCGAGTCTCTGTTGGACAGCCACTCTCACTAACATTAAGACGTTGTTCACAAGCACTGAAGAAGGCGAATACTGTTGTTCTCTCTGCATGTAGAATTAGACTGTGGCAGGGATGTCAGCTCAACAAGCAGGATTTGGGTAATTATGTACTGCAGGCGGAAAAAGCTTCTAGTGGGTCTACACATTCTAGCACATATTTATTACATAATCACAAATTTATGTACAAAATAAAATGGTGTAAAGTAAAACAATCATAGAAATCAAGAGGACATACTGTAACTTCCTTAGATTGATACTTGTGAACTGTGTAGAAAGAAATTCATAAAATATCAACAGCATAATCAATCAAATGAATAAATTATGGTAAATGCAATATAAAAATAGAATCTATGTAGAATTATTGTGTTAAATGATGCACTTTAAATGGTGAACCTAATTTTGGCTAGTCCTCAATTACAGCAAATAGACTGGTACTGTGTTCATCTGCCAAAGGTTCAGATGGAGGAGAAATTGCATATAAGGACTTTTGCTTCTAGTGAGGTAAACATAGCTCCCAAATCAAAGCCAAATCACACTGTACACACATTTTACTTCAACAGGTATAATCTCCAAAGATTTACATTTTCTTCCATTCTGTCTTACTTGGTTATATATATGACAGTGTTCAACACTTACGTTAACAGGAAGGTCACTTCAAAAGAAAAAGGGAACGAGGGTGACAAGCAAGAGTTTGGCTTCTTTAGTAATAAATAATTAAACATCCAGTAATATTTTAAAGATATCTTACATCTTGCTGTACCTTTATTAGAAAGTTTGATATCTTGCATTAAAGTTGAGGCTTTGATATTTCATATCAAAATTCTTATGGCTACATTCAGACTGCAGGCAACAGTGTCCAAATCAGCAATCAGTTGAAATACAAACTTTTTAATTTCTGATTTAGACCAAAATTCTCTGGTAAATGTTAGACTATTCTTTGACTGGCTGTAGTGGTGTTTGGCTTTGCGTGTTTCTCCAGCTTTTGCAGTAGCACCCCGCTGTGTCACGCACGTTTTAACAGTCCAGTGCCTGGTAGTTAGTAAGGCATTCTTCAATTTTTGTTGTTGTTGGCAAACAGCTTCTAGGTGAACTGCCAAAACTTTCTGGCTGTAGCATTAGATAGTACAGCGAGCTGGTAGAAAAAGTAGAAAGAATGTATATGTGAAGACAAGACATATTTGTTCTAACAATTTAATGACTCTTCAAAAAAAATGTAAAATCATGACCAGCCAGAAGAGTTTTTGCAATGCAAACTCAATCGAAACAGTCATGTCGGTAAACACGCAGCTTTTATTTCACTCTTAACAACCCAGCCTTGTTGGCAGGTGATAAAACCCAACTCTATGTGCTTTTTCAGGGAGCAGATGAGGCTAAAAGAAAGTGAAATCCAAAAGGAAAAGTAAGAATTAGAATTTTTTATGATATGAAAACATTGCTGGAATATTTCATCATTGGCGGGGATAGTGTTAAGAAGCTGGCTCTCTTTTTCCTCATCCTTGTTGTCATCCTTATGAACTATTTGGCTTCCACTGTACATCAGCTTATAAAAGAAACACTATGGCCTCAGTGGCCCATGTGTTTAATTCTTTACAGCATGCTGCATGCAACATTTTTGTTTTTGTTCTTTTTCAAATGTGGGTCAGTTTAGGATGGCGAGCAGTTCGCCGTGGAATTAGAAATGTATTTACTATTTAAACTGGCTATTTAAGTAGTTTTGTGAGCGGGCACGCAAGCAACGAACACAACAACAACACAACGTCAGATATGAGCATTAAATCTGAATTGAGCGCTAAAGCTTGCAGTGTGAACGTGGCCCGGCTTCATGAACAGGATCTGTATTCAAAGCAGCAACAGTACAGCACATTCCAAATTTAATAAACTTATGCCCTGAATTTCATGGATGTCTTTTTGCTACAATATTTGCATTTTGTATATTTAAATCCTCCATTATTAAGATATGGAAAGCAGAAAGCTAGACTCTTTTTGCCACCCAAACTGAAGGTATATTGTACTGCTTCTTACATTCTTGTAAGGCATGAATAATTCAGTAAAATTGAGATATGTAGCAGAAAGAATGTCAAGCCTCTAAATGCAAACAAACAGCAGATAGAAAAAGAGCCATGAGAAAATAGTCATTGTTTCTGTGTGGTTAAAAAAAGTTAAAAAGGAATTCTAAATGCCTCTGTCCCCTTTGAAGAAGTCATAGCCCTGAATGTGCATCGTTTTTAAGCACATTTTTGCAGAAACTGACAAAAAATTAATGTGGCCTTCTTTGTTTTTTGTTATTTTTCCATTTGTGTAGGCATCAATAAAAGCACAAAGGAAACTCCTATGATCCTGGTACACACTCATGAAATTTGTGTTATCTCATACTGTTTGTTGGTACCAGCCTGTAATGTCACATGTTGTGCTGAAAATGCCACATCCTTATAAACAATGTGATTTTTACTGTATGGATGTTGTTTATTTGCTAGATTTGACACCATCTGGTACACTTTAAAGATATGATTATTATAAATTTATATAAAATGACCTCTGAATAAACTCCTTTCATAAATTGTCCGGTCATAACGGTAACTTGGTATGTCAGCAGGCCTGTCAAGCTTTGGTTTTCTATACTGAAGTGGTGTGCATGCTCTACAGGATGAGCAACAGTGCATATCTGCAGAATATAACAAAATAAACATATTTTTGTGGGTTTACAGATTCATATCTTTTCAGCATTGCACTTAGCCAAGATTGCACTATATGAGAATTTAGAGTTCTAATAGTAGCACCTCCTTCCTGCAAACGGGGAATTTGATGCTTATCAACTCCAGCCAAACTTATGTTGGCTACTGCTACATTTGCCAAATTTCTGTTCTTCTTTTTCTCTTTTTCATGGAAAAGTAAAGCAGGGTGTTTGAAAGTCGGAACAACAATTCATAGCACTAATCAAACTGCATGGTCAAAGGTTGTTTCTATAGTAAGCAAACATTTAAAGGTTTATGTAAGAACAAATAACACGTATTGTGTTTTTTTATTGTAACAAAGGTCTTTTTAATTGGTTCTGAGTAGCTTTGTACACAAAGTGCTGCTAATCTGAACATATCTTCCACACATGTCAAGTAATCAGAAGCTGAAGCCACATTTGTAAGCTAGCTATGAGAAGCATACTTTTATATTTCCGTGCAGTGAACGACCCAGTCCTTCAGAATTAAGATCACGTGTGATTTTTTGTCTTTTGCTGTCATAACTTTAAACTGCAACAATGGAAAGCTTGACAGGCTTGAACTAATCAATTCTTTTTTGCACCTGAATTTCATTTCCAAAGTCTCCAGTTTCAACTTTTTGTGGCAGTTTCTATTAAATAACAACATTTGAAATTGCTCACAGCCACTGGAAAGATGTCATTAGTTGCAAGTTCACATTAAAAGAGTCTATTGGAAGGACTTTTAAAGGAACTGAGTCTGTAATTGTAGATGAGCATATTGACATATTCAAGAAAAAAATGACACCATCGGATTAGCTAAATGGGATTAAATTAGCCGAATCATTTTTCCGTTAAAAGGCAAACTACATTCCCAGCTAATAACAACAGACACATACCTAAGTCAAGGAATCAGAGGGAGGCTTTTGATACATACCATTTCCAACTACTATGTAGTTACTGTACATTAACAATTTATTTATTTAGCTTACTTGTTAGTTTAAAGCATATGTTAGCATGGCAGTTTCCTCTCCCTTACTTGTTTAATTAAGTAACAATATCAGCACATTACAGCATGCACTGTTGAGTTATCTGCAGTATAAACTTCAGATTCATTTCTATTTTTCTATTCAATTTCTATTCAAAATCTGTCCCCAAAATAACATTCTGGCGTTGTGCACCCTGGAAAGCAGAGGTAGTAGTGGCTGCTCTCGTACAGTGTGCCTCGATATTGCTTAGAATACCAAAAAAAGCCATGTTATGTTTTGTCAGATAAATGTCAGTAAGGCTTAAATCTAAACTGGGTGACAGAAGAGAGTGGTGACAATGCTACTGCTGCTGAATGCATTTCCAAATGTCAAACAGATACTGTTAAAGAGATCATGTGTGTAGCTGTATTTTCATGTTTCGTTAAAAAAAACAGTAATACTGCTAATAAAATCCTTTCTTTTCTGTCTTCTGGTCTGTATTTGTAAAGACACTGTGTTGTATAAATACAGATTTAAAAAAGGATATTCATTTGCTACTAATGAAATATGTTTAATTTTCCATATACCTCTGATACAAACCAAATTGTACTGGACAAATAATAAACATTTTAAAACATTGTTTGCCTGCACTCGTAAAGAAAGCAAGGGGAAGGGTGTGTTAGTGTAAAACATCATTTACGGAAGAGGACCTCATTCAAATTCATTCGGATTTTTCTGTGTCAATCACATGCCATCTTTAGTGGAAATGTGATTCGTCACGAAGCCTGCAAAGTCTTTAAATGACCCCATAATAATTGTGACTGTCTTCCTTTCGTTTCCCTGGACCTGACAGCTTTTCTCTTGTCACAGCAGCAAATGAGGAAGGCTCATCTGTAAACACTGCACAGTGTGTTATTTCACACAGCAGTGTTATCACACTGCAGGTATGCAAATGGCTGCACTATTTTTGGAAAGGGTGTTAGAGAAATTAGAGACTTGGGAGAAAAATGAAATACCATATGCTTGCATAACAAGTATCCAGCTTGTTCAAGTACAGTATCTGTCAGTGTGAGCTTTCTGCATTTGGACAATTGTGCAATATGATGAAAGGATAAAAAAAAGTCAGGAGGATTACTCAACATGCAATGCAATTCCATACTTTTACTGCTTTTTTTGCAGCCTTTTTCCTTTTTTTCCTCTATATGCACGGCTCAAAGGAGTAACCTCTTTGGATGACAGAGGTTTGCATTTTCTTGATCCCTCATACTCATGATTCATTTTTCCATATTTTCCCCAGCATGTGCCTTTGTCATGTTCTCTTGTGAGAATCTTTTATACAGTCTAACAAGGTAATGTTTTTTTAAAGCCGTCTGAAGAGAATAATGGGATAAAAACAACCCTTGGGGCGTGTAATGTTAGCTTGACAGAAAGCAGGCGGATGCTATACTGCAGAAAAGAAAGAGCTGAGATTCATTTATTGTGACTCCAAATGGGAATTACTACACTGGATACAGAGCAGAATGCGGGAAAGACTTGTACATACTACATTCATGCTACACTGAAAAGAAGTGCTGTGAAGGTGGTCGTGATGAGGATTCTCCTGCAACCATTTACCTCATTTGGTTGTCATGGCTACACAGCCGGAGGCCCGAGCTCTTGGACGCCGAGGCGGGAACAGGGAGAGGGAGGGATGCTGGGAAGCTTGGCCCTCAGTGTGCGACTGCCTCGCCTCTCTTTCCATGCATCAGCTAACTGGACCTGGCATCTAAAAAGAAAAAGAATGTCTGAAGCGCTGTGGCCCTGTAAACCCATTTTAGACTTTCACTCCCACCCCCATCATCACTGAGTATATTAATGGCATCAAACATGGAAGGATTACTGATCTTTTTCAGCAATAGTTACAGCTGCTTCACTACACGTTAGGTGTACGATCACTGTAGGCTATAAGAGTAGCTTCAATTTTAACAATTATGACAAAAGATTACATGGTAATAAATTATTTAAGCAAATGACGTAGGTGAAATTTGTTTGGGAAAAGAAGCATTTGTGTATTTTTTACATTTAGATATCTATCTCCGCGTCTTTCTTTACTGTCTGTTCGTGACCCACAAAGTCAGGAAGTGAGCAGGATAGAAAGGAAAGTAAGCCAACACCCAGAGAGGAAGCACTGAATGAATAATGGTCTGGTGACTTACAGTGGAGTTAAGGTTTTTGGAAGGAGTGGGCAGCAGTGGGTCAGGTTGCGAAGTTCAAAGGAGCCGTGTGTGATCAGTTTCTCTGTTGGTGTAACTGATGCTGAATGTTCACAGAGTTCACAGAAGTGGGGACTTAGTGGAGATGAGTGTGAAAGAGAAAATGGTGGTGTTAGATCAAACGCTGTGTCACCTTCTCATGCTTTATCCCACCTTTACTCTTCACTTTGATTCTCAGAATGTTCCTCTTTTTCCCTAACTAGTAACTTTAATTTGCCTTGAATATTTCCTCTGTTGTAAATTTAAAATAGATTAATGTATTTTAAACTAATATACGTATGTTTATTGTGATAAATACAAACTTTTTTTTTAATTTAGTTTTATAGGAATAGTCACAGGCTGTTTGAAAGAGATAGATACAGACGTACTGCAGCTGAATAACCACAGTGTCTAGTACAATTTAATTTTGCACTAAAAAGTCTTTATGATGTCCCGTTGTGAGTATGTCAGAATAAGGCAGGTAAATTTTTGGTGACTTCACAGTGAGGAAGTGGGCGTCATGTGTCCCACCTGCTGCGTGCTCTGCACAGCCAGCAGTCTCGGCTAAACCAAACATACTCAGAAGTGAGCATGTATGGACTGAACTGAACTATTTCCCGTTATGAGGATTTCTCGACATTGTCCAGCCTGATTATACTGATACTGTGTGGAACTCACGTGTGAAAACGGCTTAAAAAAAAGATCAGAACTGAAGCAACAGATGCAGATAGATCCTGATTTTAATCCTCTGATGACATCATAGAGTTTTTTCTACTTTAGACAGCGCCTTCTAGAGAAAAGGGAGACATTATGCAACTGCCTGACTTAACAGACTGGAAACTACTCCCTCCTCTTGATGAGTAAACTGACCCTCGTGTGTAAAATATCTCACGTGCTCTTTTACCAAGTCTGATGAAGCCCATTACCATTGTGCACACATTTCTGACTCTGGTGCTCCCCAGTGGTAGGATGAAAAATAATGTGGTCAAGAGAAATTTGAACAGCTGCTACTCTTGGCATTTTAGTATGATTGTCTGCCACCTGACTTCCATCCTCCATTCTCACCTGCCAAATTAAAGAAATAGTTGAAACAGTATTCATGTATTTGAACAAAGTAGTCTAAATAGGAATTGCTACTGCTACTGCAATATTGTTTAAAACATAATGTCAGAGTAATCCACAGTGTAGTGATGATGTGTATTGCCACTGCCCAGTCACACTTTGACAGAAGCTTTGAAATATCATTCAAAGCAGAGAGGGTGAGAGGTGAATCAGGGACAACGCAGCCGTGGGCAGCCATGAACATCAATGCATACTCCTGGCGAACTGCTCATCCACTGCACAAAAACACAGGCTGGCAGGCTGGCTGAGTCAATTACCCTCAAATTGTATTCTTTGTATAGAGAAAAAAACATATATGTGTAAATATTAAGAGTGAAACATGATAAATGAATGGTGAATGAAATACTGCTTCCTTACCTTCATTAAGAGCAAAGTTCTATTATGCACCATTGTGTGATAAAAGTGTTATGCACTCTCTGTATAGTCAGTGCAAACAGTTGTCAGATGAACAGATCAAAAAAGCAATATTTTTTTCATTTTCTTTTCAATTTTCAGAAGTTACACTGCAAAATATAAGGCCAAATCAAAAATAACTGAAAAAGCTGTGTAAAAACAAGTCATTTTCAATATAGTGGACATTAGTGCATAATGGAAAAAAAGTGTCTACTGTAATCACCAAGCGGGGAGTGATATCACCCTGTGATTGATGTGTGTTGAACTGGAGAAATTAATCCAGCACAGCAAACACATTAAAGATAAATGAGGGGAAGAGTAAGCTGGTAGCGCCAAGTGGCAGGAGGGAATGGATCTTTGCATCGCTCAACCTGACTCACTTGGGGCCTAATGAGGTCAATATGTACCACATTAATCAAATTCTCTACAAAATACTACATTTGCACGAAGCACCACTAGTGGTAGCAGATACGTCTACTTTTAGTGCCTGCAGTTAAATTATACCACCAGAAAACAAGGCTGCAAGCAGCTGAAGTCACGATTTGTCTATCAAAATCTGGATGGATCTCCGATTACTCATTTAACATGTTTGTAATATAATACTTGTCCTACATGGAAAAGACTAAGACACTGAAACAATATGCTCCAGCTGAAGGATTGCAATTAGAGCTAAATGCTTGTCATGGATTCTCACACATGCAATTCAGATGCCAGTTACAAAAACCTCTGACACAAAGAAGTGGCGCTAACTTAAAAAGAAAAGAGAACAATAGCAAACTGAACGATGACGTTCTTTTACATAAAAGATGTGTCATATTTCACTAAGAGCCACACTAAGTGTCATGTGTCATGCTATATAATGTGTAATCAAAAGAAATGCTAATAGTAATATATACTATATTAAAAAAATATATAAAAGAGAGAAGAGCTTATTTTAGAGGTGTGCTATAAATAAATATAGACGTCCATATGGCCTACTTGGGGCTAAAAGATGGATTAGGTTGAGAGAGCAACACATTTTTAGAAAGCAAATGGAACAGAGAAAAGAAGACTGAAGACAGACCACGTTTGTTTTCCTCCTGGCATCACTCAGTGCTACGTCCTCACTGTTTACAAACCCTTTCACAACATCGTGAATGTCAAGGTTGCAAGAGTGTTCATTTTTTGGCAACGGGGCTGTTCTCCCTGTGAAGTCACCCACAATGGGATGAATAGTTGCTGATGGATAAAACAATGAGACCTGTGCGCATGCTTCAAAAGTTTCCTGCTGGTCTCTGAGCTCATGTTCGGTGTTTTTAAAAGGTGGAGAAGCCATTAGGAACGTCAGCTTTGTTTACTCTCCCTGGAACAGTTAACGCGGGGGTAGTAAGGGGACACGTTGATGGTAAACGTAAAAAAACGAAACCTCAAGGACTTCATTAGGGTGTCTAAATGTTTCCCTATTGTGTGTCTGGAGGTGATGATACAGATGAATGGTTTAATCAATACCTGGCGCAAGAGTGTCTGCCAATTTACCCTTGACAGTGATAATATAGTCTGCAGGCTATTGGCAGTTTGCACATCAAATAAATAAATCACTTCATAATAACAGTGTTAATATGTCCTAGCTAGGTTAACTGTTTGTATATTAATCCTGCAAGGGAAATTAAAAGGGTGTTAAGATGAGATATATGAATAATTACACACTTGATTTTAATGGTTAATTATAATCAGCTCACAAGAGCCTCTATTGTTAATGGTTTAATTAACAAAAGAGTGTTTTTTCTCGCAACACCAAAATAAAAGCCTATCAATCAGGGTTTCTGTTTGTGCCTTGAGCGTCGGATCATTTTAGTGTTCATTACATAGCGAAGAGTAGTGTCATTAAATCAATGCATCCTCTATCGCTAATTGCAAGAAGCTGACTGACAATCATTTTTCATTGCATGTTGAAACACAACATGAATGTTAATGATTGTGTCAGAAAAAAAAGGCTCCTTTATTAACTGCTGTTAAAGTTAGTAATGGACTAGTGAGCGCAGTTTTGAAAGCCTGCATGAATGCCGCCCGACTTTGAATCAAGACTATTGTTTTCAAATTCCGTTTGTATGGTTATTAACTGTCAAGTTCAAAACAGATTCATTAAAGTTAACTGAGATTCATTAAAAGCCAGCTGTGTTAAAAAAGCCTAAAAAATAATACATCATGATAACTCATTGTGCAAAGACTATAACAATGAAACACTTTAATATTTAAAGAGATATCTTTAAATATAAATCTTTCATTGATTTTACTTATTTGCATCATACAGTAGAAGAGGTCTGTTAGGATTAGTTGTTAAAAATATAACTATTTTTAGGCTCCATGTGATAATTATATACCAATCAGACCTTTTATTTTATAAAATATTCAAAGATAAAAGACAAATCTTCCTTTTATTTTCAACGTATTTTAATAAAAATTGCTTGAACACTTAACTTTAGATTAGTTTAAAATCCATTTCTCACTGATTGTGACATTGATATATTAAAACTATAAAGCCTCATGAGCTCTTAAATCCTTGTTGCACTCTATGTGAGTGATAGTGACAGTATACAGAGGGGATAAAAGAAGAAAAAGGAGGCGGGGCAGGCAGGGGTCCAGATGTGGAGGTCTGCCCATCTCAAAGAGGGTTGGAGGAGAGCAGATGGTGCACTCTCTGCTATCACAGGCATGGCTGAGATTAGTCGATGTGAGAGGGGCCAAAGGACTGATGGGGGCCATTGAGGGAAGTCCACATCTGTTTGGATTATCCAAGCAGGGAGGAAGCTGCAGGGGAGACTATGCATCTCTCCAGAGAGGACTGACAAGAATAACAACCCACCTGACTGTTTACACATGCAAACAAATAGACTGCAGCTAGAATTTAAAGATAGGTTGAAGGAAATGTGGCTAGAGAAAGATGACTTGTTTTTGTAATTTTTTGCACTACAGACACAGTGTTGAATTCAAAGTATTCTGACACATGCTTGCTCTGAATACGGGAGTCCTAGGAATAAGGCAGCAAAAGAAGCTAAATATAGCAAAACCTTTACATATCGTGCTGACTCATTTGCCTCGAAAATGAAAAGATGCTGTGTCAAATGTTAACTTCCAGGCCCGTACCCTTTTCTCTTCAACACTTTCATTTAAGGGATGGTTTCAGCTCTGGGCAATTGTTCAGCTAATTGGAACCAGTTAATATGAGATAGTGCTTGCATGCTCAGCGATCACTGCCAGTTATCCTAAAGTGAGGAAGACATGATGCCCTCCAGGAGCAGACAGGTTGTCACCATGCACAAAGACTTCTGTTTATGATTGGTAATGAGAGCTGAATTGACATTGTTAAGAATTTCTGCTGTTGTAATGAGAAAATGTGTGAAGTCAGTTACTGTCAGTAGCCTTGAAATGCAAGACATGAGAAGATGAGCATTTTTTAAAGTAGTGAATGTAAATTATTATACAATATTACCATGTTTATATCTCTGACTGTCCTTATATGCATCTTCTTGGACTGCTATCTCTATCTCTCTGAAAATACTGCTCTCAAGTCATGTGTTAAAAAGCATTCTCTAATTTCATTATACACAGTTGTAGTGATGATGTTGTACATACTTCTTCCGTCATTTATTTCTGTATTGTGAGACATACATGCATAAGTGAGCAGTAGAACCCCAGCCCCGGGCGCTTCTTGTCTTTAATCCCGACTCACGTCTCCTAATTAGAGAATAAATCTGAGTGCAATTTCCCTTGTGAACTCATGGACTTTATTAGAAGGCAACAATGGTCTGAGAATAAACAAGTTTCATCCACGCAAGAGATATTCTTCTGTGCAAAAAAGAAGCAGAGACCTAACAATGCCAGTATAGAGCGGCCATAATGGGAAAGACAAGCCATCCCTTCGGGTGGCTGGAGTATTAACATTAAAATGTGACTTAAATAATGAAGCAATGTTCAAAAAACAATAGCAACCTGAGATGATACTCTAATGATTCCATCTTGCAGAGAAACCGATATGCATGCTGTAACAGAGAATCCTGCCAGTATGATGCTTTGTAACTGCTCAGTTACTTAGACTCTGATGAAATGCACACGCTTGACCTTGACAAACAAAACAAATCAGACGATGTATCAGTAAAACAGTGCTACACACATACATGTTGTGTTTTGGAGCTTGAGTGAGAGATTTTTGGGAGCGATGACTTTTAAAGGGTTTGATAAAGAGGGAGGACTCTTTGTCAAAAGTTGTTAAAGTCTGTGTGCTGCACTGTGTGCAAAATTGTGCCCAGCCGCTGACTAGACTGAAGCGGTTGTCAAAACACATCATAATTATGATCTGACAAACTATAAAACTACAGTCACAACTAACAGAAAAGCGGTTTGAATGACACTGTTTTGTTCTTTAAAAATGACTGCAATTGTATAAATCATTAAAAGGAATAGCAGCCTCTTTGTATAGGTCCAAACACATCTAACCACTAAGTGCACAAATCTCCAATGACTGTGATAAAAACTGTGTTTAAGGTGAGTCATCTTCAAGACATAACTTTGTATTGAAAACAGGGCATCCTCCACTCAGTTGGATTTGCCGAGCTTTTTGTTGTTGGAAAATTGTCCTACTAAAAGGTTACAGGCTGGCTTGTTTATCCATTGTCCAATAGCAGATAATGTTCTTAAAAGGTTAAGCTCCTCATCACTGCAAACCTCAAATTAAGCAGAAAACAGCTACTGATATTTTGTGATGAGCTGCCAAGCATCTTCATAACAGACCATTTACATTCTGTATTACTCTATTATGTAGATTTTTATCCATCTATCCTTGTCAAAATCAGGGTCATGGGGAGGCTGGAGCCTATCCCACAGTTTGCCGATCAACCACGTGGCCAAAACATATATACAGGCAACTGTTCAAACCTACAGCTAATTTAGAATCACCAGTTATCCTAACATGCAAGGCTTTTGGACTTCGGGAGGAAATTTTAAAACCCAGAGAGAGGCACAGAGAGAACATGCAAAAACACAGAGAGGCTGGCGGGAGAACTCAAACCCAGGACCTTCACTTCACCTTCCCACTATGCTCATTATATTGATTGTATCATGAAAATGAAGATAAGGCTCATAAATTAATTTTTGCATCATCAGGTAAAAAGAAAATTGGGTCTATTTGCATAGCACAGTTTGAAGACACAGTATTCCATAACAAATCACTTTTACATATAATCCAGCAAATATTTGAGTTTTTGATGAATTATGTATATTTGTATTATATATATTATATCCAAACACACACAAAGAAAAACTGATTGCATGACTTGAATGAGGGCTTTTACTTTGAAATTGGTAATTTATTAGTGGTGGATAACCAAACATGAAGCTGACTTTAGTACCTCAACGATACGGTAAACTCAACAGTACATTTTCTCTCTAATTAGGTGCATTTTAGCAGTCCTAATATTAAATGGTTTAATTAATGTTGCTTCACCCTTATTAACGGCGTGGGTCAGCATCGCCATCTAGTGATAATTCAGTGTCCCTGCATCTAGTTGGCCACCATGTTCTGTTCCTTTGTACTAGCGATGCAAATCATAGCAAGGCAAACCCAAAGGGTCCTTTGTGTATTTTAACCATAAAAGAAAAATATGATTATTGTCAGGATGGACGCAAAACTCAGGAACATCCTGTAAGTATTTTTCAATATATGTTGAGATTCTGATTAAGCATTTTTCACACCTTTTCAATATTCTGTCTGCTGATTATTTTTCATCCTAATTGTATTGTGTAAGATTTGAAAAGAGAAAATGAGAATGACTGCTGAAACCTGTGGGAGATAAATCATGAAGCCAATTCTTCCCTGATAAGGGGTTGTATATATTCTGCTCTAAGAAGTTTTCCCTCTCTCTCTCGTCTGCATTTTTCATCAGAACATTAACGAAATTATGAAGTCAGCTGTCAGAATAGATTGTAATCCTTTTCTTTCTTCAATGTGCCCTTTAACTTTGCTGAGATCCAACTGAGATTAGAGTATTATCCCTTTCTATCAGCTCACTTTAGATCTGTGATCTACCCTTCCTGGTGCCGGGACAACCTTGGGATAAGCAGGTTTGGAAAGGTTACACACAACATTTCTCTCTCTGCTCTCCAAATGGTGTTGTGCTTGTTAGGTGAAATAGTTACAAAATGATCATTAAATGAATATTACACCCATCTTAGTATTCATCATTCATTTTCTTGATGAAGTTCTGATGACAATTTGAATGGGTGTTTTCTTCATCAAATACCAGCTTGAGCAAAATATGTTAAAAAATAAATTAGGCTAAAGTAAACACAACCCCAATTCCAAAATAAGTTGTGATATTTTATTCACAATAGTACTGTGAGAACATATCAGATAGTTGAACTGAAAGTTTTCTTAATAATTCAAGTGAAAACATTAACTGGGACATGTTGCTATGGGGCCATATTTACCACTGTGGAGCATCCCCTCTTTTGTAACAGCAGTGTGTAAATGTCTGGGAACTAAGGAGACTAGATGCTTGACTTTTGGTCCCATTCTTGTCTGATACAGAATTCTAGCTGCTCAACAGTCCTTAGCCAAATGTTTTCAGTTGGTAAAAAGTCTAGACTGTGGGTAGGCCAGTTTAGCAGCCAGGCTCTTCTTTGGTAAAAGATTGTTGTAATAAATGGGGTATGAGATTTAGCATTATCTTGCTGAAATATGCAAGCTCTTTCCTGAAAAACACATCATCTGGGTCGGAGCACATGTTGCTGTAAAACTTCAGTGTCTTTCAGTGCTGATGGTGCCTTTTCAGAAGCGCAAGCTATCTATTCCACAGGCTTTAACACAGTCCTATACCATCAGAGATTTTGAAATGAATGCTGATAACAAGCTGAATTGTTCCTCTCATCTTTAGTCCAGAGGACACAACTTCCATGTTCTCCAGAAAGATCCAATGATTCATTTGACCTCTTGAGGCATTCTCTATCATCCAGGTAAGTAAATCTCCAAAAGTTGATTGTGTTCATCTGGACGTAGCGTTTTCAGTGGGAGAAACGTTTCATCACTCATCCAAGTGACTTCTTCAGTCTCAGCTGACTGCAGGTTTCCCCAATCTTTCCCCAATCCTATTATAAGATTATAAGATTGGGGAAACCTGCACTCAGCTGAGACTGAAGAAGTCACTTGGATGAGTGATGAAACGTTTCTCCCATTGAAAACGCTACGTCCAGATGAACACAATCAACTTTTTGAGATTCATTTGACCATAGAACTGTTTTCCGCTTTGGCTCAGTCCATTTTAAATGAGCTTTGTTCCATGACAGTGGTGTTTCTCGATCATGTTCAAATGTATGCTTGAGAACTGATAGAGTTACCAATGCCGCTATTAAATCTACTAATCGATCTGGTTCTTTATCAGTTCCCTTATTCAGGGCTCTAGACTAACTTTTTGCCATGGGCGTACCGGTACACCTAAGTTTTTAAAGTTAGGCGTACCGGCACAAAAGTTAGGCGCACACAAATTTTATAATAATTTATATAATATAATGTGTTTTTCTGGATACACTGTGCTTTTTCAGCATTCAAAGATTGATGACACCATGTCAGAGCACTGGCTATGAATTTCAGAAGGATCAGGCCTTAACTTAACAGAAAAGTTAGCAATAGTTCTTTTCCTATTACAGCTACATCCACTTCTGTCGTGCCTAGGCTGCTCACTAGGGCTGGGTATCATCACTGATTTCTATAATCCATTCGATTCCGGTTTTCAAAGTCCCAATTCGATTCAACTTAGCCTCAGACAGTCAGAAATATTATAATTCTGATCATTTATCAGTACTGACTTCATCAGAATTGTAAACATCACAGCAGATGCCTTTGTGTGAAAGTAACTGAGAATAAAACACAGAAAAACATGAAGGACATTTTCCTGGTATTGCTTTTTATAGCAGATAACCTTAAAAATATTCTACAATGTTCTGCATATAAAGTTTAAATTACTTCAGTATTGAACAACAGAAAAAATAGGCTTTCTTGTCCGAGGTCATTTAAGTGAAAAAAGGAAAAGAAAAAGACAGCAGCCACAGCGCTGTAAACAACGGTAGACTGGTGGGTAATAAGCGAATGAATAACACAGAAAACAGAGATTGGAGATGGGAAACTGTTCTTGAAGTACAGAGAGAGATAGAGAGAGAGCTAGCTGTGCATGAAGTGTGATTTTAATAGTCGTGGAAGCAAAACAGCAAAATTCATGACGACATTGATCAAATGTGAAGCGCAGTTTGCTGCTTCTTTTGCTGCTGGCTCGGTGAATTTTGGTCGGAGAGACAAAACCTGCAGCTCAGAATCAGCGCAAAAAGACGTAAACACAGCGCGGACCGGACGCATCAGGATCGCTAAGCTCCGACAGCGTGTCTGTCTACGGGCCGTCGGGTGGGAAAGCCGAGAAAGACAAAGCTGATTCTGATGCGTCGGGTCCGCTCTGTGTTTACGTCTTTGTGTGGAATCCGTGTACCTGCTCTCATTTGCTGTTTGGTTGTTGTTGAAATGGTTTTGTGAGCTTTAATCTGAGAATCTGGCGTTTCTGGCAAAACACAGTTATATTCAGGATTTAATGAATTGATATGGCTTTATTCAAGCTACTCACCTCCCACTTCCACCTGCACTTTCAACTGGACCACGGCCAATCAGAGAGGTCCCGCCCCTTACGATCTCTGATTGGTTTAGTCCACGATAGGGGCATAATGTGCGTCTGTTGTTGACCACAGGGAAGGTTGCAGAATTTTTTTTTTTTTTTTTTTTTTTTTTTTTTTTGCACAGGTGCAACCAAATATTTTTTTTTAGTCGCACCACTGAAAAATTTGGTCGCACTCTAGAGCCCTGTTATTGATTCTTGACTCTGGAAACAAGTACACCTTCAGACATTTTTGGCATCAATACAACTGCTTATTATCTAAAACCCCAAAGAGACTCCTGCCTAATGCAGTCTCTCAGTCAACATTTAAATTGGAGGAAATGAGAGAATAGTTGTCTGGCATTCATTTTCATTCAGGCCTACTTTGTCAAATAAAACTGCATTAAGCATCTGTAGAGATGAGCTGCTTGGTTGGGAAACAGTAGCAGTAGCACATGAGTTGCACATACAAATATAAGGCACTCCAGGAAGTGAATGTAGATGTTATGTGGAAAGATGTCTCAGTATGTTGCTAGTTTTTCCTTCACACTTGAAAAAACCATGTTACAGACATTAGAACTAGTACCGTTATAAACTTTCTTTGTGAAGCACTGTGCTGGACCACTTTGTCCTCCCTGCCTTGACTCCTGTTTTTATAGCATCACTAGATAGGCATGTCTGACATTGTTAATTTACAATCAGCACTTGCAAGCACTGATAAAGCCAGATAAAAATTATATTTTCTCACTTAATTCATTTGGTATGTTTTCTATGTTCCGTTTCAAATAAAATATAACTTTATGAGATTTGCAAATCTTTGCATTCGGTTTTAATTTGATTCTCACCATTGTGGTTATAAATTGTGGTATTTCTATTTTTCCTTACCATCTTTAAGTTCTTAGAACACACTGAGTTTCTTTCTGTTTCTTTGATTGACTGTTTTCTACAATAAAGAAAAAAGGATCATTCATTTTAAAAGTAATAAAATAAATTATACATGAGTTACCCCCATCTGAGTCATTCTGTAAATGTACGTGATAATAACTAAATATCTGAGCTCCTCCACAGAGAATAAATTGGAAAGGTGATGATAAAAGCATTGCTGAGCGCACATAACTACTGTAAAAGGCTTTAAAGACAGCATATAAGGATACATTTTCCTGTTCACTGGTGCAAACAATTATAGAGTGAAATTCATTTTGGTATAAAAGCTCAAGTACGCTTTGAGTCCATAAAAAAACTCTCTCCCAGCCACTTTTAATAGAGTGGTGCTATATTTTACATCTTGGTGACAGCTCAATCACAGGCTCAAGTCTTTTAGTTCTTTGGTTCTGTCTTTAAATACGAATCACTCCTTTTCACAAATGAAATGTTTTTGAAACCAAGCATAATGGATCTTCATATAGGCCTACTCAGTTTTCTTTCTCCCTTAGTATCTCTCCTGGTAGCTGGGAAGAATCAAATAAATTTAAAGTGAAAATGCTTTAAAAAATGAATCAATTTTTTTTTTAAAGTAGATTACAATCTACAACGTTAAATCGTAAAAAAGAACAGCCCTCGAAGAAACACTCAAGATCCTCCTTATGCTAATCTGTAAATGTGTAATGATATACTTTCACCACATGGGGGTGCAAAGTCATCATGTTTCTAGGGTAGTGGCAGCCAGTGTGTAATTTGATGCCGGTCGTTCAGATGCATTTGTTTACATAATTTTTCTCTTGTCTGGATTGTAAAATCCATGATAGTTTGGATGAGAAATGAATCTTACAGAATTATTTGTAAAGTACTGACTCTAAGCTGCAGACATCCTGTGTTTTATACCTACAAGTTCTCACTTTTGCAATTGGAAAACAGAAAAATACCCTGCCAACAAATTAGCTTTCCTTGTTAAAATTCCTTACCATAGCATTTAATAGAAATCCAATTTTCAGGGGGACATTTTAATACCTATAAATCCCTCAGGCTCCCTCACTGGTATTATAAATGGTGGACAACTAAGGTGAGGATATTGAGTGTAATGGACTTTATTAGGCAAAATTCATGGGGGGAGGCTTGCCAGTGCCTCTGGAGCACTGTCTGTCTTTAAGCCTTTATAGTACCAGTGCTAATGCCTGGTTCTCTGCCAGCCTCTCTGGCCTGAGCTCACAGAGGCTCAGGCTGAGTGGAAAAGTCCACTACTTTAAGTGCCTGAGCAGCAGTTAAGAGTTCAGAGTCAGATGCAAAGAACTTCAGTTCTTTGTGACATTGACCCAGACTCGGTGGCTCGTGAGTCATATTTTATTTTTTTTTTTTTTTTTGTGCGAGGGGGGTGGGGGAATAATAGACGAATGGCAGTTCCACACTTCCACAGAAGTAGAAACAGAAAGTAAGGATGTTCATCTAATTACAAAATCTTGTCTAGGAGGAAGGATGCATTCATTTATAGATTTCGTAGTCGTAATGTTGCTGTATTTCTGTTGTACCTTTCTGTGATTGTAATATCAAAAGCTGTAGATGCATCACATTACCCACATATTTTCTCATTAAAAGTTGGTGGAAAGCAGAACATGAATGGAATGAAATGGAAATGTGGAATCGTGGTTACCATGAGGCCAGAAATCTGCTGCATATTAATTTTTATAGCAAGTTGAAGAGGAACTGGTACTACACTACTTCATTTATGTATTATTCAGCAGTCTAATAGTTAGAACTGCCTAATACTTTATTATATGTTCATCATATGTTGGTGCTATGGTTAATGTGGAAAATCTGTAAAAGAATCTAGCCACTGTTAACACTGGCTGCACATTAGAAATGCAGGTGTAAAGAAGAAGAAAGGCCATAAACTTCAAAGGCCTTTCCTTTTAGTGAAAAGGGTAAAAGGAGTTAACTAGGTGACTCTGTAAGGGGGAGGGGGGGGGGGTTGCTGGTGTTGAAGGGGGAGGAAAGGAGGATGGGAAGCAGGAAGAGGTGGGGGTGCTGAGGAGTGATACTTCTCTGGAAAATGTATTGGTCCATTTGGAAAAACAGGTTTCGAAAAAATAGAAAAGCAGGAAAATTTAGGGGTGAGGGGAACCGGAGCTGTGGCCTGTAGATGAACCCATCGGGGACTTTGCTTGGTGGGGTCATTCCAAGTTCAGGTCTTTCCCTTGCTGACTCTGCGAGAGTGGAGGAGCTGTCCATGGCTGAAGGGGCCTGCTCTTGACGGCCTCCAGCCCCTGCTGTGAGCCCCCCAGGGGCCCTGTAACACAAACCCATTTCCAGCAGGAGTTCTGTGGGTTGTGTGGGGAATGGGGGCATGCCCTGCGTAAACGGAGGTCATTCTGAGGATGGGAGGGTAAGCAGAGCCACCTTCTCCAATAAATATTTTTCTGACATTCAGATGACGCTCTCATCCCTGTGTGTCTTTGTAAGGGCTCGTGTTACTATTCTCACTGGACACAGTAAAAGCTCTGCAATGTGAAAAGCAAACTCTGGAGTCAGGCAGGAAAAGTAATCTCTTGATAAAGTGAAATCAAGCAATACAAGAGAAACTGAAAGCTGTTTCGTCTTCCATAAATGCACCATAAAAACACTCGTGATTCAATCAGCCTTCTTGACTTCAGGAACGACTGCTCGTGGGCAAACTTCAAATAACACAAAAACCAGGTGGATGTGATAAACTTGGAAAGGGAGTAGAGGCATATAAAGGCTTTTGAAAAAGACAAATGACAGACAATCTATCATTTGACACTAACAGACCAAACAGCAAGTCAGGGGTGGCCAACTAATCAGGCAGTTTGCACAGGCAGCACAGCATGGGCCCTTTGAGTGGATAAGTGGTCCCTCCCATAATGTCAAGAGTAAAGCTTGTACCAGGGGTTAGGGAAAGGTTGGCAGGGAGTTAATGAGATGACTGGTGGGGTGATCAGCAAAGAGAAGTTTGCAGACCTATGACACGACACAAGACAGGCATTGATAGAGGTGGAATAGTTTCCAGATTTATGAAGTGTTTGTTTATTGTCTATCACATCAGGTGGCCACAAAGACATACAAGTTAAACTGCAGCCTGCAGCAGCAGTTAACCTGTTTGCTCGAGTTTTGTTTTGGAGCCATTCGAAGGACACATTACTCCCTCTTATCTCCACTGTTACTGCCACCTAAAACTACAAACCTGGAATAGTAAATCATAGGTCACCATGTGCATAATACTGAAATACATCCTGAATCATCATATTTCCTGTGCTGCATGACCAAAATAACTGAGGGCTATGTTGAAACTGCCAATGACTCACTGACTGAGGAAAAACACTGTAATGTTATCCAGAGAAGAGCTAGTCAACATGAAGACTTCGGTTCTTTCCTTGGAGATGAAAAACAACCACTGCGATTCACTCCCAGTGACTAATGAAAAATCTTTTACATTGTTGTTAGAAAAATAAAATAAATAAATAACGCTTTTATTAACAGTAGTGCCAGAATCATTTCTCACCTTATACCCAGATGTATTGCATGGCTTTGAAATTTTTCAGATGTGTTGGAAATTTGCACCTCAGATGGCAGTGCTTGTTAATAATGTATCACACCTGCATTGTTCTTAAAAAGAAATAGCTCAGAGTACTTTTTGTCCCAGTTCCACAATATTCTGAATCTTGTCCGAGGCTGCAACTTGTGCCGTGTATATATTGTCATCCACAGCATAACAAGATCATTTCAAAGTCAATAGAAAATAATTTGAATTGTAACTCAGTTTTGTTTGTTACATTAGTTACATAAAAATGCAACAATACTTATATCAAGGTTGGAACCTACCCTAGTATTTAAATCACTTCCTTAAATAACTGTTGAATTACTCTGTTTCAGTTTCAGTGAACTAGTTTACTACTGTACTATGAGTATAAGTAGTCCTGTGTATTGATTCTTGTCAGTGTTGCAGTTTTATTACTGTATTATTGTCTTTGACACATCAACACATTAACAAAAGCAGTTATTTAATACTGCAGGTTGACGAGGAGGAGCAAACAAAATTATTGAATTGGTAGCTGATAAAGTCTACAAAAAGCAACACCAGCCACAGCATCAGCTACACTGTGATAGAGTGAGAACAATTCCAGTGTTGCAGTCTTTTTATTTTGTATGTAAAATTGCAATATGAAAAGGAACTAGTAACTACAGATGTAAATAAACTAGATAAATGAAGTGTAGTCAAAGGTTCAATACATACAGGCATCAGAGTGCAGGTACAATAACCTAACATCAAAAGAGGAAAGTACACAAACCTTGAAAAGGTGTGTGTACTCTGTACTGTTTCTCCCTGTGAATTCAAACAGCTAAAGGTGTACTATAGTTTTTTCAGCATTATTAAAGTTCCCTTATATTTGTCCTTCATTAAAAATGAATTTTGTTGTGCTCAAAGCTGCTGATTTGCTGTGTGTCAACAGGATTTCCACAACCTTGATGAGGATATTAGTGTGTAGTAATTAAAGACATATTGTCTCCATTGGTAGGACTGCAGGACCTGTTTCTGCAAGATGCCAGCATGCAGTTTCGATTCTGTGGACAACAGTGTGATAGGAACGCAGAGAGAAGGGAAAGCAGGAGGGGTTGTAAAAGAAAGAAAAAAACACAGCATGAAGGGAGAGATTGAAGGAAGTTGAGAGAAATGGGAAGTGGAGTGGGATGGGGGAGTAAATGAGGGTGCAGGGGGAGCAGATAGGGGATCAGGGGAGAACAGGAGGGAGAGAGGTAGTGGGATTAGGGGGTGGCTGTGCGTGAGTAGAGGACCTCCCTGTGAACTGTGCAGTCGCGAGCCAGGTCATTGGGGCGAGGTTGTCAGAGCGTGCCTGAAACAGTACACCCAGGGGTTCAGCCAGAGTTCACACACTCAGTGTGCAAGATCCATGTCCCTCAGTCAGCACTCGCCAGCTATGTACCGGAGTATACACAAAAACACTGAAAAGTTCACATGTATCATTGCACATATGCATGCACCTGAAAAGCATGTATGCACTTGTAAAACATACAGAATGTTTAACAAAGTAATGCGTCTTTTAAGGGGGACAGGATGTGAATCAGCACAACCAGGTAAACATTAAGAGTTTCACACACTCTCTGCACATGCTCCGTGACATATTCATTCCATATCAGTCGAGCCAAGTTTAGTTTAAGAGGGACAAAAACAAAGTTATCAAAAGGAAATAAAGGTCACTTGGCTCGCCTCTTGGAATGAACAGTTTTAGTAAACTTCCAACATTGAAACTGATAGTGTCCATAGCTAGCAACAACAGTAAGAGTGGCAACAGTAACGCTGACACTTACAGACCTAACATTATAGGAGATTTTCACTCTCCTACAACGTTTTCTTTAATTCCACTCAGCGTGGTTTAAATAGGAGAGGCCATGAAGCCAGAATCCCCTCTGTGTGACTGAGCTCTTTGTGGGAAAGCTGTCTGCTTTACTCCAATTGAAGACTGGTTGGCCCATTGTCAAACCCAGAGCTTGACCTGGTGTTGAACCCAATTGTCAAACTTGCAGTGTAGTGTGGGACCTTGGTGGGGGAGGAGAGGCACCGGAGTGTGATTGAGCTGACTGCAAGTGTTTGTCATCTCTTGGTCTGTGAAAGAGTTCTGCGTAAGGATTTCCTTTGCCTCAGCTAATGTAGTTAAAAGCTGTGAAAAATGAAATTTCTCTACAAAGCCTCTTTTTTTTAATATAACTAATGTGGTGATTTAAAGCTCAAATACACATTCTCCCATTTCATCAAAGCCCCTGCAGTAATGCGGTGACCACCCCAATCCTTCTCCCAATTCTCACGCTGAGGATAAGTCAGTCTTGTGTCACATAAGGATTTGACAGACAGGCCCAGCTGTGGCAGTCAGGCGCCAGAGCACCACGCCCTCTGAGTCCAAGGCAGACGAGGCCCAAACCCAGAACAATTCAGTCTTTGTGGATCTACTGGAAACTATCAACTGCATCCAAATGACCGTAAGCTGTAGATACAAGCCAGATGTTGGAATTCCTCGGCTCAGTTCAATCTCAGTCCAGTCTGGCTCATCCAAGCCCAGCAGCAGAGCAGTGGCAGAAAGGGGGGGTGTTGCTCTGAACGTACTGTTATATGAAACCTGGTCTAATCAAACAGGAGAAGTACATTTCACCCTGTCCAGATGCCATATATGGTAGGCCTGTCGGATTGAGAAATTGTGCAAAATCGCTGTTTTCCTCGAGGCTTTGAGACAATTGAAAACAGGTCACTTTGCAGTTTTCATTATTTTGATGAAATGATTCACAATACACTAAATCCAGTCATGAGGGCAGCTGTGCTGCACATTGTTCTATGTATGAATCCTCCTTTAAAGCAAGTTACTCCCAGATGCCCTTTTCTCAATTAGCTATACTTTATGGAATGAGTTAAGAGTGTATTACAGTCTCTCAAACTGATGTGCCACTTGAAGCTGTATGTATTATGAAAAACAAGCACCACAGACATAACAGTCAAAGCTTTGCATAGCACGTTGTTTCCTACAGGATCTTCAGCCATAATTCAATATTCTGTAAGGCTCCAAATCTGACATGGTTGCACTTATTTGGTGAAAGCCTCATTTGTCCTTTAGCAGGCTAATTACAGCAGGCTATGCAACCACCCCCCACATCCCTAGTCAACCTTTCACCTCTGAGGTGTTGAGCAGGCAATTACTCTTCTTGGCTTCTGTGTGAGAGGCACAAACACAAACTGGCTATTCCCTTACATGCTCATTTCTCTTTCAACTCTTTCGCCAACTCTCCAGAGTACAACATACAAGTGCAGTATAAACACACACACACCTATCTTTATGGTTCAGTAGCAGGTCATGTGTAGGATGATGGTTGTTGTGGTTTTGCCTCACACACCCTCTCTACACACTCTTTCAGAAGACTTTTGTATGAATATGTTGTGAGCTCTGTTTCAATTGTGTTTTTAGTGCTTTTTTCAAAGCAGCTTTTGTTTTCTTATGGTTAACTTTAAGAGAAACTGCCCGCACAATAATACAGTCACACTAAAAGTTTTATTTTTATCCTCTGTTTGATGTTAGCCTGAGATACAGACATAAAAGCTGTACACATGCAAGTAACCTATGAACATCAGTATAATGAGGGTTCCATGTACCAGTGACCTCTGTAGCAAAGTGACGGTTCCTCTTTAATAAACTAAGAATGAGGTGAAAATTGGTGTCCTGAGATGTGAGGTTTTAGAGCAAGATGTTTGCTCAATCACTTAGAAAACTGTTTTTCAGCTCTCCTGTGTTGCTCGATAACCCACATCCTTTACTCAAAAGCCTCACTAAGAGCTCTCCAGAGGGATGCTTTCATCCTGACGCACACTATGTGTTTGGTCTGTTTCCATTTAACTAAGTTCAGGTGTAGTTCACAGAGGCCGCCAACTCTGGTCACATGACTTACATGCAGGCTGTGGGCTTGGGAGGCTTTTGTTTGTGTAATACAGCCCTGTGATGATGAATCAAGAGCTTCTGTGCCAAAAGAAATCAAAAAGAGCATCTTAACTATTAGTTATTTTACATAATCCAGGAAATGTGCTTCAAAATATAATCTTTTGTTTTGTTCCTGTCAGTTTTATGGATGTCTCTTTACGTAAAAGTCTGGGGCCAGCATATCTCATGTCTTACTTTGTCATGAGCGTGTTTAACAGTTTGCACACCCTTTTGATATCTGCTTCATTCTTCAGATGAGGGCACTGAGAGAATGTTGTCCTCCATATGACCCACATTTGAGTCACCTTGAGGAAGGCAGGCAACAGACATCAAGCCAGAGAGTTTACTCTTGTGCGACACTGTTGCGTAATCCATGAGGAAGCTGCTCTGTAACAAATAAATCTGGCTGAAGTGGTCCATCTGGGAACAACATTTTTCAGCAGAGCTCTCCTGACGTGATGCCTAGTGGGCTTTATAAATATCCTGAGCCCATCCGCGCAATGTGAACTGTGTTTCACCCTCCCACACCCTTCCCCTGTGAGTGTTTGCCTTCTGCTCGCAGTGAAAAGGAGGCTTTACTTTGCTTTGTTTGTCCCTCAACTCTTACCTCCCACTTTCTCCCTGTTAACTGTCAGCGTTCAAAAGCAGAACACTGGAAACCACATGTGAAACACAGTGCTCCTGGTTTCACAGTGTAGGTGAATGACCTAGAGGGATTTCTTTTTCTTACTGTCGCAGGAAGATCTGAACTTAAACTGACACTTGTTGGCTTTCAGAAATCTTTGGTAGGCTTAACAAGAAAATTTCCACACACCATATGCGAGTTTAAAAATTGCAAACTGCCATAGTAAAACCAGAAAAAACGATGGGGCATGTTTGTGCCGCTGCTAACCTGACTAAAGCTGTGCCACTGTCAGCTGGTTTTAGACCTAATATGAAATTTAAAGTAACAGAAAGAAACCTTAAATAAATATAGCCATAAGAAACAAAAAGGAGGTTATTAGATCACCTGGACACAGTTGCCATGGCAACTTGATCTGATCCTGTCAGGCAGAGTTATTAATATCAAACGGATCTGACCATTAATCAAAGGAACAAAAACAAAGATAGTCTCATTGGCTTATCCATCACAAGTGGTTATTGAGATAAAATTGGCAAAAATGTATCATTTTTGCAGCATTTACAGTACCGAGCAATCCAGATTGTGCAGATTGTCCATCCATAAGTTGTAATTGTGGTACTTCAGCACCTGTCTAGTAGAGTAGAGAAAGCATAGAGGGTAAAAAGGTTGGGTTTTTAAGTAGCAGGCAATTTCAAATGCGACATTTCTAACAGCTCGTAAACCACAAAGTGTTTCTGTGCAGTTTTTCATATAGAGTATCTGTGTTAGCTAAAGGTACAGCTGCAGAAGAGAATGGAAGATAACTTCAATCAGTGATGGGGAAAGACAGGACAAGAGGAAAACAAGAGAGATTATTTTAGGTACCGACTGCTCACTGACACTTGATACACTGGAGATTTAAAGCTAACTGTGCTGTATGAAGTTTATGGTGATGCACTATGTATATAGCTCATATAACCTCTGCTTATCTTGTTGAACTGTTTTATTTCTCCTTCCTCAAAATCAGCTCCCAATTCAAGCATCAACTTTATTGCAAAAATTTTACTTAGTTTCTTTTTTGTGAAAGATTTACTGTATAAATGGGTCAAAATGCACAGGACAACTTTTATGGGGCTTGGTCTGAAGATTATTTGTGCAATGTTTTGCAAAGCCATGACAAAAAAATTTGACTTTTTAATAAGCTTTTCGCTTTTTCTTAAAAACTTACTGGTGGGACTTGGGTTTTCAATGCACAGACATGAAATTTGATGAAAAGAATATGGTTGCTGGGCCTGGTCAGTGTACTAAATTTCAGAAATTTCTGTTTAGGGTCTCACACAGACTTTACTGACAGCAGAAAGATGAAGAAAGCAGGATAAAAAAAAAAGGTAGAAATGGTAGAATGACTACACAACTTTGCTGCTTTGCCCCCAAACACAGGTGATAGCAGAGACAAAGCTTTCTGTGTAGCTCCAAAACGTTTTCCTAAAAAAGATCCTCATGCAGATAATCTGTTTCTCTGCAGGCTGTAGAGGAACGGCTGTGTAGATATGGCTGGCAGCCAGTGATGAATACAACTTACTGTGAGTTATGCCCCAACTACCAAGAGTTTGACCTTGTGTTGTAGAACCACACCCTCTAATTCATATGAGCCATATACTTGTAAAAACCACATTCTTTAAATAGCCCGCTGTCGCCAAAGTGATTGAATATTTCAGGGCAGCATTAATCAAGCTGGTAATTTTGTTTATAAAAGTTATTTGCTTCAAAAGTATCTATCATTGTCTGTGTTTTTATTGCTGCCTGTGACTTCCTATATGAATCAATTGGACAGAAACACTCAAGCACTGCTGGAACTTAACAAGTCCCCCTGAGTTTAATGTCATGCACATTATATTTATTTGCTCATGGATTGCCACTAATTTCCTACATTTATCTTCAGCGCTCTGTTTGTCTCTCTGTGTTTTTAAGGACTGACACCCTCTGAGGTTGCTGCTCCCTTTAACCTTTAACACCACAGTGTATAATAACTCTTACAGTCTGACAGGTCAACTGAGGCGTCGCGGCTGGCCCCTTGTTGTGGGTTAGGGCTGAGCCTTTTTATCATACTACCTACCCTGTGATGGATGAACCTCGCAACAAACTGGCGAGAGGACTAACAGCGTTGTTCAGAGAAGGGGATAAGGTGTTGTAACAAATAACGCCTCGCTGAACTCCACTTCCGTTTTGCTGCCCCTGGCTCCAGCCTCATTTGGCTTCACTTTGGGCTGTGCCCACAAAGTACACAGTCTTATGGAGTTTATTACAGGTAATAGTCCACTGTGCTCATGTCTGATAACACTTGTGTTGAGTATCTTGCTACAAACTCGGGAGATATTTCTAGCTTTTATGGTTAAGTTGGCTTTAAAATGACAGAAATTGTGATTTATTTGAGGCATGGCACTACACAAACATTTTCTATATTTTAGAGATATCAAATAAATGTGAAGTAAGAATGGATCTGATGTGTTTTGGAAACACATTTATCAAACGCAGCAGAGTCATATTAAGCCTCAAAGTCACAGTGAACCCTCTGCCAGGAAACTCAGAGTCACAGAATCCATAAGTGTATGTGATGTGAATAACGACACAATCCTACACTGGCTGAGGTTTTACATGCGTTCAGCATCACTGCACAACAAGCCAAATGGACTCCAGATCCGGGCGCCTATAATATATTTAATGGATCATTGGAGGCTGGCTCTCCAAGCCCCTGTGTTGGGATTACAAATGCTTGGACTGAGTAAAGGAAAAGATTCTCAGGTTTGTTGCTTACTTTAAAAGTATGGAAGAGGGAAATTTAGGGGCGTTCAAAAGTGAAGTTTCGGTGAGGTTATAACAGGATAGCCTTGCATAAACCTAATTGCGGTCAGCATAAAAGGTGATGATTCAGTTCACTGCACAGTATTCAAATTGAACACACTTGAAGAACAAAGAAAAAAGTGACTACAGTACAATCTCAAATCAAATCAAATGTCCAGAAAAGACACCTGGGAATGTGGTCACAGCTGGGACAGCTACAGTTTCGGGTTTCTTCCCATGTGACCAAACTTCTGCCTCCACCTGCGCTTGGTCAGTCACCCTGGGGCTGAGCGCCTTCAGCAGGGAAAAGGCTTTCCAAGCCCCTATTTGATTTATTCAGTATTTGGCTAACCTTGCTCTGAACCTGCCCCAAGAGATTTCCAACCATTTTAGTCCTCCTTTTCCAGCATACACGCACTGCATGCCTCCTCGACCTAGTTCCATCCCAACATGCTTCTTCTTCTCACCCCGCTTTCGCAACAGCCCACTAAGAGAATGAGAAACAGGCCCTTGAAGGAGGCTCGGGTTCACTCTCAGCAGTGCCCGTCCCCCTCCCAACCCCACTGTGGGTCACCTACTGATCACAATGTGCGGCCCTATCGTGAGTGCTCAGGAGGGCCTTTATGGTTCGCTGGGATTCAAATGAATGTTTATGAGCCTTGTCTAGCAGCAAAAGGCCAGGCACTATCCCAACTTTTACAGCCTCTCTCATGGGGTCGCTTTTGGTTCTTTGAGCTTGCTTTGACTTGTGCTCTAACAGATATGGGTTTCTTTCTCTGAGTTTGTGTCGGTAGCCCTTCATGCTTTCATTGCTAGGGCTTAGCGCTCTGCTCTGAAAGGAGCAATGGTAAAGTTATTTGTGCATGGATTCTCTGTGTTTCACACTTTTACTTGTAAGTCATTTTAGTGTTCATAACCACCACATTTGAATTCATCATGCTGCACATGCTCTGTCCTACGTAAAAAGCATTGGTTTCATGATTAACCTCACAGCAAGGAAGGAAATAGCACAGCCTATGAAAGAGCTTGCGCTCTGTTGGATTTTCACTGAACATTGCTCTTTGCTCTGATCTAAGAAGATTAGTTATGGTCCACAAGTAACAAACAAAAAGAATAAAAGCAGCAGGGCCTTATCCAGAGATAAGACTATATGTAGGTGTGCGCGTTTTATGACAACACCAAACTTTTATTTAATGTATAAAAGGAAAAACACCTTTTTGTCAATTAAAACTAATTGTCTTTTTTTGTGTTGCAGTGGGGAGTGAGGTATAAAAACTGTCCTTCATCTTGATGAGTAGTTTTCATGTTTGAGTCTGAGTCAAATGTGAACAGTTCAGACATCTTAAAGCAGTTTATCCTTTTAAAGAAGGCTCAACACCAGAGGTTAAAACTGCAGCAGAGTATGGTATTTTCAGTTTTACTACATCCCTTTCAGTGAATCAGCCTAGGTGAGGTCAGATCTTTGCCTCATTTCATTAAAAAATAACAAGGTTGGATATAGTGTGCCATCTGAGATGTAAAAGAGATTAGAAACTCTCTTTTTTTTTCCATGTAAAGTATTTTAACCTGAGTTTTGTTTCTCTTTAGGTTTGGTTGACCTTTACCCACTTCAGAAATAATCTCTATGTAGCTAATGGCCAGTTTATTATATCAAATAACCTGATTAATGCACTTATTTTGAACTGGGATATCTTCTGAAGTATGGCTGTGTCCTCTGAATAAATACAGTTTTATTCAACATGAAAAATCTGAAATGCTAAAAAGAGCTGAAAGAAATGTATCAGCACAGAAATGGGATGTATAATCTAAGGCCTCTCCTCACCTTTGAAACTGCTGCAGGCTTTTATTCACATTATATTAGCAATGATGGAATAACAGGTAATTCTTCCCTATTTGGCAGAAATGTTAAATTGGGAGCTGCGGTTTTACGGTGGATGCTGTTCATTTTCAGTTCCAAAGCGAGTAAGGTTTAGCAATTCATCCACCAGTGTAAGCGCCTTCCAGTTTTATGAAATGCGTTTTTACCACTTAAATAATATCCTCAATCAAAAGGTAATTGTAAGACACTGGCAATGTCATCTTAGCAACATCTTCTGTTGCTAAGATGAAATTAAAAATTACTTTAATTTTGTTTTAATAATTAAAGCCTTGATGAATGAATGTCTGCAATACGTACAATAAAGTTTTTTCTGGCTGTTCACATTCATTGAATGCAATTAAAACCATTGTGCAGGCATTAGAAGGGCCTGACTGACTTGTTTTGAGTTCATTGTGTTTATTGAGATTTACACTATCCCCCCTGTACCATTTTCTGACAGCAGAGAACAAACAAGAATATGCCCCACATGGCCCCCATGAGTGCATTTTATGTTTTGACAACATCGTCTGTCACAGTCACTGATCTCATGCTTGGAATAAATCAAAGCTGTTATCGCACTGCCATGGGAGTCAAAACCCTGATAGAATACAATGTCTACCGCCCAAGTGTTCATTTTTTCTATTTTCATCATGTACAAATGGAGAAAGTGCAATTCTAAAACTCGATTTTATTACCTTGTTTTGATTCAAAGACATATTAAAAGAATTTAAAAAAAAGAAGAAAAAAAAGAAGAAAAAGTAAAAACAGGCGACAAAATATGTGTCAATAAACTCCCAGAATAACTACTGGTATAGAACTATGCATGGCTTCAGATCAAAGTGAGTCCTCCATACTATATACATATACATAGGATCAGGGTGTATCGAGCAGTTTATCAATTACTTGTAACTGTAGAAGCGACACCCTTGCATGTGTTTGTCTTCACTCTATCATGGGACCTGCTCCACTTTCACATGTGTAAAGGTCCATATTCCCTTCATCACACCCGAGAACTGTTGAGGTCGCTCTCATATTGCGCACAGTCCAGGTTCATGTCCTCCCTTTGAATGTGTTCATGCAGGTGTAAGTCCCAGAAAACTTGTGGATTTCTTCAAGTGCAACTTGTGGCACGAAGCTAAAGACAGACGAAAAACACTAGTGTCAGCATGTTAATCGTGAAGTAGAAAATACAGCAATAAAAACAAGATAGCACATGAAATCTCACCTTTTGAGAATGACAAGAGCGTGCATTGTCCATGGCAGGTAGAGGAAAGCCTTGTCAGTTCTGACTGCATCAACAGTCCTCTGGGCAACTACTTCAGGTTTGAGGGGTGGAAAGAGCTGGGGAAACCTGGAAAAAAAAAAATGACAGTTTGAGATAAAGTGATGTTGTTTCTGGGACACTCTGGGAAAATTTTGATTATATTTTCTATCTGCTTCAAGTTTTATCTGTGCAACCGCTGTTCATAACAAATGCCAGAGCGCAGCTGAATTTGAAATTATGCTGCCATACTTTATCTCGCCAAACTGTACATTTTGGATTTTTGACATACCCAATAACTATTACAAAACAGTGTGAAAGGTCTGATGCAATCATACACCCAGGATGTACATTCAATATCAAATATGCGAAGCAATGCAGCACCATTTAAAAAAAAAAAAGTTTAAAGCAGCTATGTTTTCATGTGATCTCTAAAATCCTAAAATAATTACTAGCCGTCTGTTAAATATCGAGTCATTAGCTGATTTAGTCAAAGTATACAAATTCCTTTTAAAATGTTAAACTATCATTTCTGGTACCGTAAGTCAGAAGAATCATGAATCAGGTGGATTAGGAGAGTATCTTAATACTCGCTTTTGATTTATCCAGTAGTGTGAATGTTTTATCATGATCTATGACGGCATAGATCATTACAGGGGAAAAGGTTGATAGCCTATAGGATAGATTTTATAGCAACCACAAGCATCTGTACAAAACTCCGTGCCCATTGATCAAATACAGGGCAAGTGAAAACTGACCAGCTGGTTGGCTCTAGACGTAAAGTCAGAAGATTACCAAACTCATTCGATCTTTCCCTTTCTGGACTTTGAATAATAGTTTTCAAAGTAATCCATCCAATAGCTGTGAAGGTATTTCCTTCTGAGCCACAAATGTCAACCTCACACCAGTGATACAGGGAGAGGCATGGAATCTCTAAAGTCAGTAGGATTAACCCTGTAGGGGAATAATAACAATGTTCAGAGTTTGCAGTGCATCCAAAGGTTATTGAGATATTTCAGTCTGAATTTAAGTGTTGGATTTGCTTGATGCATTTCCACTTAAAATTCCTATAAGATTTTGTTCAAGGGACTAGGATACTTCAGATCTACTGTTGTCCAAAGACACAAAATGGGCAAAAGACACAAATTAGTGGGCTGATGTATGGAAAAATGATGCTCGTTTTCTCCAGTAGTATTCATAATAATTCTGGCACCTTCCTGAAATGTTGTCAGGAGATTTGGATAGCTTTTTGTGTACTTTAAAATGTAACTGATTTAAGAAATGAAATATTTTTTGTAACTCACTGCTTTGTTTTCACCAATTACATTAAAGTGGCTTGTTTAGCCACTATTAAACCAGCTCCCTCTGGCTTACTCATCCAACAAAGCATTAGGGTATTAATTTTTCCCCAATTGTAACCATATTTTTTGTGATAGATAACCCTAGATAACCCATATTTCTGAACCATGGTATGACGTAAGAATGGTCCACCCTCGCTTCCTTTTGTTGTGTCTTCTCACCTGACTCTCATGCCCTGGAACATCTCTGTATTCGTGTGAAAGGGAAGCACTGTGGTACAGCTGACACCAGGACAGTCCAGCAGGCCCAGTGTCAGGCTCTCCATGAAGGCCAGCGATGAGGCCTTGGAGGTGCAGTAGTCTATGGCCCCAGGGATCGGAGACTGGGACAGGATGGAATTAATGCATACGACATGGCCGTGCTGCAGCTCCAGCATTCGAGGCAGGAAAGCTTTTGTTGTCTAAGACAAAAAGAAGAAAAAGAGACTGTGAAAGGTAGAATGAAGGAAAAAGCGGTGAGGGGTGTAGAAATAGAAGGTGAAATATATTCAGAGTAGAAAGAAGAACAGACAAGAGAAGCAAGCCCACACTGTAACGACAGATTAAATTTCCATTTCCATTTAGTTGATAATTGCATTTCTGTCTGCATATGACATAGTCTTTTGATCTCCATTCAAAATAAAAATGCCATGAGTTTCACAACCCCTCTGATGTTTCAGGGGCTGAGAGGCAATTTGGAAATACCCCACTTAACCTGCCATAATAAGAGTCATGATTGACAAGCCTGTGGCTGCCTACTGCATACGGTGCCATGCTATAATCAAAATATAAAAATGATAAGGATAATCAGCTCAGAGGAATTTCCCTATATTTCCCTGTATTTGCAGGAAAACTGGCTCTGCTACAATGTAATCAAATCTTACCCAGAACTGCCCCATGGTGTTGATGTGTTGGGATTTCAGAAGAGCATCATCATCGCTGTCCATCAGACTCTTGCCATGGACGACTGCTGCGTTGTTCACCAATATCGTAACATCTCCCACCTGAGATTAAAAAGTGCAAGAATAGGAAGAGAAAACCCTGTCAAAAATGTCAAGCATTTGCTGTCTGCTTTCCTGAAATGATATAGTTGTACTCCACAAGAGCTGTCAACATTCCAAGCTCATATTTAGAGATTTGAGATGAAGTGTAATCTATACACACCAGATGGGAGAAAGAGCAGCTCAAAGCAAATATACATACAGACTAGACGGGGAGGCATCTCAGGGAAATATTTTACGATCTGTTGTGTGCAAATTATATTTCTTCTTGTGCAAGCAGATTTATCTTTTCAAAAACACTAAGCTGCCATACCTTTTCTCTAACCACTTTGGCTTGTTTGTAAACTTCCTCCCGATTGGCCACGTCACACAGGAAGTAATGGCACTCAGTTCCAGAGAGGGTAATTTCTTCAGCCGTCTCTTTGAGGCACTTTTCTGTTCTGCCCCACAGGATTACCTGGTAAATAACAAGATGTTAATTTTCTAAACAAACACACGTATAATCAGTAGGAAATTCAGCATCGAGTGCAAAAGAATTTTTTTTTTTTTTTTTTTTTTTTTACAGTAATCACTCAATTTGTTTTTTTTGGCAGTATAGTGAAAATGAGTTTTTTTTGAATAGCAATGTTCTTTTTGTTCAGAGAATAGAGAGGGCAATTTCACTCCAACAAATAGTTTTCAAGCAAGATTAAAGGCTCGGGGGTTGGTGGGTGAATGAACTGTCTCTTCATCCACCTGGAGACTAAATGAAGGCTGGTCATTTGAGCAGGGAACATGAGGTTGGATAGAGGTGGGGGACTAGTGATTGGGCAATTAGATCTGTCAGTCTTTGGGGTCAGGGAAAGGTAATGAAATCAGGGGGTGAGCCCTCCTCATCTCTCAAACACAAATTCTCAAAGAGATTACATGGCCTGTTGGGCAGATGAGCCCTGTCATTTCTGGTCAGGGAGTCTGAAAACAGTGCGTGTGTGAAGTGCTGAAGACGCCAGTGTGGGATTTGGCTAGTCGCCCATGACCAAGGTTAATATTTGAGCAAAAAGTCCTCTGGAAAGTGATCTTGTGTATCTCAGAGTCAGAGACTGCGCGTGGGCGCAAGACAGCATGTCTGTTTGCTACCTCGTGGTTCAGCCTGTCATTCTCATTGTTTTACACCAATGAATATGCGTAAACATCCATTTAGTTAGTAGGCAGGATGGATTAGTCTAAGAGATCTAATTAATAAACATGACAAAAGATATTTTAAGACTTAGTTTAAAAAAAAAGTGCAAAAGTATGCAAGCATGTTGCACAGTGCAACTCTTGCACAAATTAAACCTGTCATCTTCCAGCAACAGCGTAATTTCACACTGTGCCAATTTAAAATTCACTCAACACTGGTTGAGAGCCAAACATAGCACACTAACAAATACAGTAAAATAACTTTCATATTCACAATCTGGAAATAAAAGAAGTCCCAAATTGCTATGTTGCTCTGTTCTTCCAAGTATTCATGTGTCAAAAACTGTCCAAGGCTAATAGCAGCTGAAGCAGACCAAACACACCAAAATTTTTAGAAACATAAAAGACTGCAGTCTAGAATGTGCTTTTTATGCGCTTCATTTCTTTATCAGATCTGGAGCACTCTGGGTTTGCCTCCCTCTGTGAGTGGCCCTGGTTTGAATTGCTTTTGATTAGGTTTTCTGTTTGCTTCATTTGCAAGCCCATTTGAGTAATCAGTGAAGGCAGACAGGTCTTGATAAATAACTGAAAGCTTTTAATAGGAGTCAGGCAAACAAAGCTGACAGTTCTCATTAAAAGTCAGCACTTACATTGTGCTCTCCTGTTAAAATGTTATTTAATTCATTAAGTTTATCACCCGTCACAACATGCAGGATCCTCAGAGCAAACAAGCACTGGCCAAATTGCTATCTGGACAGAAATGTTAAGAAAACAGTTTTTAATTGACCTTGCACAAGCCCTCTTCGCTATTGTTGATAAACTGGTGATTGTTCTTACTTGGCATGCCTAACAAGACCTAATGTCAACACATGCTGTAAGTAAAAGCCCTTTAATGAAACAAATCTATGTTGCAAAGCTTAAAACAAGACTTTGAAAGGTAGACAGCAGATGTCACTCTATGCAGCTTAAGATATCCCCAACTAGCTCCAGCTACATTACAGTGATACTCTATCACTCGGGCCTGAATATATGGGTGGGTATGAGCCCTCCTTTTCACACCCATTGTATGGGCAAGCAGAGAGGCAGCACATAGAGGGGGCAGCAGGAGTTCAGGAGGCAGTCGCCTGCCGCTGTCTAATTACTGCGGAGACAGCAAGGTCAGTTGCAGGGCAATACCCAGCTGGGAGTGGTGTGCTTCCCGCCTCCAGCGCAACACAAGCACACCCACACAAACCTGTTGTCAGTGACTTGCTTCGGTTCATCTTCTTTGCAGAGATCTCCAAGTAATGTTAACAACCACATATAAAAGGAAAGAAAAAACGTGTAAACATTTTCCTCCCGAGTTGGTGGTGCTTTTAGGGAGGCTGCAAAATAATTAAACGAGCTCTGAAGAAATATACCATTTTAATTTTCTGAGTATTTACTGGGATTGTTATGAAAGACCCCTCACTGTGTTATTGGTTGCCTTTTTCTATTTTTTTGCCTCACGCTGGCGCTGCTCTCCCCTAATAGTACAGAATAAGACATGGCTCCCCTCCTGGGTCTCCAGCTTTTCATCTTGACTAATTTCCTCCGTTGACATTGAAGTCAGTCTTCCTTACAATGTGAAAAAACTAAAACCTAAGCAGAGGCGAAGGTAATTCTGGCTACTACTGACAAAGAGGCTCAAACAAGAGTTAGCGTAAGTTCGCAGAGGTCAGCCCTATTCACAATTATCCTTTTAGCATCTCTTTAGGCAGGGAGTAATTGTCATACACATTACCACAGGTGTTGTTTTCAAAGCCTTCACACCTTGATAATGCCCAACAAAAGGGTGCTGAAAAGCATGGTGACATCCATTGTTACGCAGCTGCAAAGTGAAGCTTTTAAAACCCACTGGTTTCTTCTAGCTCGTTCCCCAAGGAGATGGCATTGAAAGACAGAAGGAGGCAGTTAGTGTTTCATTGAGCTTTTAGCAATGTTTTCAAGCTGCTGAAATTGCACCTTAAGAGATCATCTGAGACGTGGCGCCTGTGTCACTCGTATGTATAATTGCAACCCAAAGCTATCAGCTGGGCTGCTCAACATGGGTAGAAATTACCACAATTTTCTTCCACGTGTAATGATGACTCCCATCTGAGGTGATCAAAAATAGAGCTACTCTGTATTGATACATTGCTGCTACAGGGCCA
This sequence comes from Rhamphochromis sp. 'chilingali', assembly GCF_963969265.1. Lineage (NCBI taxonomy): Eukaryota > Metazoa > Chordata > Actinopteri > Cichliformes > Cichlidae > Rhamphochromis > Rhamphochromis sp. 'chilingali'. Next base: position 30,717,513 of record NC_137936.1, on the reverse strand, counting down.
CCAGCGACTCATCTGGCACTCAGCTGTGTAATGTTCACTCAGTAGGATTGGTAGACAAACCACAGCTGGAAATTTTGAACTGAGGTTACCCTGACCTGCAATGAAGACAAGCTGTGTGTGTGTGTGTGTGTGTGTGTGTGTGTGTGTGTGTGTGTGTGTGTGTGTGTGTGTGTGTGTGTGTGTGTGTGTAGTCACCAGAGCATTTTAGGAACAAGAGAAAGCTCCTTGTTAAGGGGATGAGGGATAGTGAGGGAGGTGGGACATGGAAGGTTAATTGTTGTGATGGATGAGGTGATTTCCAATGAAAATTTGAATTTATAATTTATTTTATCTTGGTGATTTATTTAGGAGTAAACCAAGCAACTTTAAGCGTCATGATATGGACTATTCCAACTCATGTCATCAATATAAACTTGTTGTTTTCAGGTAACCTACATATTTTGCTATACATTAATATTCATTTCCAGCTGTATAAAACAATGACAAATCTTTTTTTTCTGTTTACATTGCATTGTGTCTTGAGTATGGAAGATTTGACCCACATATATTCCATGATAAGTATGCATTTTAGTTACTGTAACTGGTTAAAAGAAACAAAAAAAGATAACAGAATGTGTTCCTTGTTATTGTTTCGCAAACACACCCCACAAAACAATATCTCGTGAACTCATGCTATCCTTGAAAACAACAACAACTTATCTGTTATTTATTAAGAACATTATGAAGTCTTTTGTTGTGGCATGCTAGTAGACGCTACAGTCTTATGGAGACTGCTCAAAAATGGCAAGAAGCTACAATAGAGAAATATCAGAGCTGCATTGACTTGAAGCAGTTTCAGTTAAATTTTATGCACTCTAAAATAAACAAACAGCCACATATGTAAAGCCACGGTTAATGTATAGTTTTTACAGCTAAATCTTTGGATGATGCACTTTCTGTGTAAGGCAAAACGCAAAAATCACCCTGGACCCAAGCAGAATGAATGTCAGCTCAGTACCACACTCAATCATATCAAGCAGCCATAAATGCTGTCCAGACCTGCCCTCTGGTTGACCCAAGCTGTTGTGCAATACCTGAACAAAAATTGTCACCGGTCTTACTGGACAACTAGGTTACTTGGAGGTCGTGATCCCTGCTTTTATAGAACATTGAAACAGCAATACACGTGGGGCAGGGGAGACCAGACTGACCAGGCTACCTGGTGAGGGATGAGGGGGGTGGTTTTGATAAAAGCTGAAAATATAACTTAATATATGACCAAAACAAATTGCTCAGAAAGTAATTTAATCTCGTTGTTAATAATGTGCTGATCTGAAAGGAGTGGAAGGAGGAAAGGTATGTTATCGACTTACCTTTCTGGCCCCATGCTTGGCAAACTCTTTGGCCAGGTGTCGTCCGATGCCTCGTCCTCCACCAGTGATCAATACCACCTCCTTGGTGAGGTCTTTCCGTCTGCTTGGCAACAGCAACATCAAACTTGCTCTTACTATACAGTAGAGGATTTGAACCGGGAAAAGAAGCATACGACACACGCTCTTCAGCTCCATTTCGGAACGTGCTCACGGATAGTCTGTAAGTATGTTTACGCTGCAAGTTTACGTGCACCGCAGATATCCGCCAACAGTGAACTGAGTGCGCAGACAGCGACTTCTGAGCTCCTGCAACTTTACCCGCATGCAAACAATATCATCTGCACTGTTGCATAACTAATCCACAGGCGAGAGATTTTTTTTTTTTTAAACAGAACAGTGTGACTTGAAGAGCTCTGACAGTCTACATGCATCACGCTCACGAAATCAGTGAGTGATCAGTCATTGCGCCTGTCAACTACCGTCGAGGAGTACAAACGTGAAACACAAGTCCAGGCGACGCTCCGTAGTGCGCGCTACTCTGTGCTTTGGTGTTGCGTTCCTGTTCTGTTCTGTCCTGTCCTGTCCTGCCTTATATATTACCGCCTCTGCCCTGGTTCGGAACTTCCACTAGTGAAAGGAACTGGATGAACCTAAATAGGAGGTTTGTAAGGGCATTAATCCTGATTGACATGTTAAGTAGGGATGAATTTTGCTCCAGTGCCCGTCTGCCCTGAGTGGCTGCGCACTTGCCTCTTCCACACCCCTTCATGTGGCTACAACAGCGTTTCTCAACATGTGGTCTAGGTCCTCACAGTGGTCGCCGAGCAGCGAGGGTCCCAGCTGGGACCCCAAACTCTCACTTCAGTTTCACTGATCCGAACTTCACCTCGTTACATAACGCTGGCCACAGAAGAACAATGATGTTGCAATCACAGGTCTCACTGACTGTTGCGAGTCAGTACAAAATATTCTTATATAATAGCGCCAGATGAATGACTGCCATCTTCAACAATGCCTAATGCCAGTTCTATTAAATTAATTAAATGAAACAAATAAAGAGAGGAAACAAAGAATCAGCTGAGCACCAAACAAACACATAGCTGATAAAGCCCCTAACACATTTGTAACCTCAATAAAAAAAAATCAGGTCTGGATTGTGTCAAAATCTAAAGTCATGTATTTCCTCCACTTTAATGTGCTAGGTTTATTTAAAAAAAAGTGAACATGTTATTTGATTGGACAGTGTGTTTGTACATTTGTAATGGTTTCCAACTGTTGGTATAAAGCGCCACTAGTTGTTTGAACCCAGTCTGTTGTGGTAACAGTATTTTTGAAGCACGCTATATTTTTTCTGCATGTGACAATGCAGTTTGGGAAATAGGTCAGCCCGGTCTCAGAAGCTTGGAAGGATGACAACAATAAAACCGCATGAATACCTCCTAAACAAATCTTGTGAATTCACGAGCCTCAGACAAGATTCCAGTCTGTGATGTTTGGCCCTGGCACTGTGATTTTTACTGGGCAATGCTGAATACAAGACTTTTTCAGCAACTGGGATGGGTTTAGCCTCACAATGGTTGCTTTGTGCAAGGCTCAGTTACTTAGGGAAGACAGAGAGGCTCTCGGGGGCTGCTAAAAACTCCAAGACAACACGACTCCAGATGCTGTCTTTATTTTGCAAATTTCTGAGGTTTACAAAATGCAGATTCAAAGTCGAGAGCCCACTGGAGCTTATGCCAAAGCATATTCCACTGAAGAGATGTCGAATACAGGTCAGTGAATTTGCTAAAACATCATAGTACACATTGCAGTCACTGGCAAATATGTTTAAGCTGCCCACAGAATGCCACAGTGTAAACAGACTGTTTTTCAGAGTATCCTGTTTATTTATACTCATGCTATCACTGCCATCTACAGATCAACAGTGAAAGTTCAGATAAGGGTCTTTTCAGTCAGCCTTCATGCATCTTTGAGTATTTTCTTCCCTTAGACGCTAGACAATAAATTTGCTTCTCATTGCCACGCACAGGCATGAGCAACAGAGCTCATGTAGGAGTCAATATGTTCAAATAAACCTGAAAACACATGCACACACACACACACACACACACACACACACACACACACACACACACACACACACACACACACACACATTAGAACCACAGAAAAATGTGAAAATGTTAGTAGGTGTTGGAAGGTATTTTAATGGGAACTATGGAAATGAAAGTAATTAAAAAGCTGCTCTATTAACATAAAATATTTTTTGCAATATCCATAGAGGAACAATATGGTTTCCTTGGGAAACATGTAATTCGTTTGACTACACAGTCATAAAATATGTTGAAGGATATAATTATTTTCCTGGGCAGCAGGCAGCTAAAAATGTCATTAAGTGAGAGCAAGGTCAGAATGCATTGCAGGCGGTTGTGGGAGGGGTGAAAAGAGGCTGAAAGCAGGTACATAAAACATTTACTCCTAATGACTTACCTTCAGCAGAGCAGACCAGCAACACCATGGACATCGGCTCGGCAATTTTAATAATTGGCTTCGCTGCTCTTGTTGCAGCCTTCCTTCTTCTGGTAATTGGACTTGTGTACGCTGAGCTGATGAATTCAGACGTTCCTTGTGGGGTTGCAAATAGAGGGAAACTGCGCATGGTTCATGGATTGTTTGTTGGTATTGCAGTCGTGGTGAGTATCAGTATCTGCAAAAGTGTTAGTGCTTAGTTTTGTATGTTGCCTGTATGGAATCATATCTATTTTTGTTAACTTTTTAAAAATATTCAACTTATCCTTTAGGTTAAACGCCTCTTGTGGAGAATAAAATGTACTCTTTTAGGTCATATGTGGATATCCTTCCTTCGTCCTCCAACACCTGATAAAGCTTACATCAGAGAAATTTTAGATAAGAAATCATAACCAACAAAGGTGCAAAGACAAAGTCATGTGTTCCGCTTCTTTGATGTTGTCATGAATGGTTGTTTTTTTTCAACCAAATAACCTTCACTTTGACTTTATCTATCAGGGTTGTATATATTTTTGTCTCCTATTTGTTGTAAGTCTTTTGTTTCTCTCCTGCCAGGCTCGGATCCTACATCGGCTGGGCATTTGTCATCAGGTTAGCTTTACCCGATGGTTCGTGGCCTGTTTTCTCTCTCACCTGAAACAAGTTCCCGCTGGTCTGCGAGTGAAGGACATGACATTCTCAGAGGTGCCAGTGCGAGTATATGAACCTACCTCTGTGTGTGACGGCTTGAGGAGAGGTCTAATGTATTTCCATGGAGGCGGATGGATATTGGGAAGTATAGGTATATGATGTTACAGTCATTTGCTTAACTAAAATAAAAATGCTCAAATACAAGTAAAACCTGACTTCCTCACATTTACAGTCAGTAATTTTATGACAGTGGAACTGAATTTTAAGCAGCTTGAACTATAAGTAAAAACTATTTTCATTTGAGCGGTATGCAGCATAAGAAAGTTTCAAAATTCCGAAATACTACAAAATTGCACCCAAGTGTAATATTTTTCAGCACAGGTGCAGAAAGGACAAAGATGTGTCACCTTCTGTTTGTGGCTATTTATGGCTTCTTTTCTGCGACGAAAATCTTTTAATAACTCTATCCTACTAATCCTGAACAGATTCTGTTGATGAAGTGTGTCGGCATATTGCCATTGAATCTGACACCACTGTGATATCTGTTGGGTATTTACACTTTTTCCCCACTCCACATACAAATAGTAAATCTATTTTAACCACCATGTAGCTACAACTTAACATACTGCTCCTTTTCCTTTCACCCCTCTTAGATACCGATTAGCCCCTGAGCACAGGTATCCTGCCCAGCTGGATGATTGTGAGAAAGCAACGTGTCACTTCCTGTCTGTGGCTGAGACAGAGTTCGGGGTGGACTCTCACAGAGTGGCAGTTGGAGGGGACAGCACTGGGGCTAACCTGGCAGCAGCACTGTGCCAAAGGCTGGCGTGCAGTGAGGACCGACATCCGCCATTCCCTTGCGCTCAGGTCCTCATTTACCCAGCCCTGCAGATGGCAGATTTCAACTTGCCTTCCTACCAGCAAAATCATGCTGTGCCCATATTGTTTCGTGGCCGGATGGCATTCTACTTCCTGCAATATCTCAATGGAGATGTTTCTCTGTGCCAAGAAGTGCTGGAAGGTAACCATGTCCCCACTGAGCTCAGGCCACGCTACGAACTATGGTTATCCCCTTCCAACTTACCTCCTGAGTGCCTCACACGTGGTTTCTATAAGCACCCAAGCCCAGAATATGATGGGGAGGTGTATCACGCAATTAAAGAGGGTTTGGAACCTGAGGTTTCCCCTTTACTGGCAGACGATGCTCTCATTCAGAAAACCCCGCGAACCTTCATCCTTACCTGTGAATATGATGTCCTGAGGGATGATGGGATTCTTTACAGGAAGCGACTTCTGGACCTGGGAAAGGATGTCACCTGGCAGCATGTGCTAGATGGCTTTCATGGCATGATTAACTTTTTTAACCAGGGCTGGCTCACATTTCCCTCTGCAGTGCAAGTTGTGGATGGTGCTGTTCACTATATAAAAACACTGTGAGGGTAATAAATAAGATCCTGCAATAAACTTTATTCTACTTCCCATCTTGTCTTACATTTGAATAAACAAATGTGCCTCCAGTGTTTGTCATTACCATTATACTGTTCACAGAAGCCCCCCCCCTCCAAATTCATTCCATTCCAAAAATGAAAAGTAGCCCAAGGAAACCAAGTCTGCATACAATATTCTGGCACCTTTTTAACAATACAGAGCAGGCAACTAAAAGGTAAATGCCATTCCTTAACTTTAGGAAATGTATTTCATTTTAACAAAGATGTAAGACATCTTCTATTTGCTTCCAGGACACTCTGCTTGCTTTACCCACAGTGTTTGCTGTACCCATGGCAACAGAGCTCTTTTTCCCCTCCACTGCTGAAGCGATTATGTAGTCAGGTGAATACACCTACATGCTATCCATTTGACTAGTTAAACTAGCTCCAGCAGGGCTTTAGATTTCCCAGGTGTGTTTGATACTGGGCAAAGTATGAACCAGAAAGCCAATGCACAGGATAAATGGGCCCAAACCGGATGGAGAATAGAGCAGAAGTATGCAAACAAAGTGTTGTTAGGCAACTGGGCTGAAGAAAGACTTCAGGTAGGCATATTGTCTGTTTACGACATGCTTTACTCTACAGTGTGATAATGCAGCATTTCGATTCAGGCTTTCCAACTCTATATCACAGTATGAAAAACATGTTTTTCCAATCTAAACATACAATTTCACCTCAGCCTGAGAACACAGACTTTCTATGTCTTTTCATGCTGTGTCTAAAACATAATACTACATTAATGGCAGCCCGCCAACATTTTTTTAGAACCTGAGTTGGTAGTCAGATCTATAACAAAGTGATTAGGCGGCCTCAGTTCAGCTACATCAGCACAGCCTCCTGGTGGGCGAGAGCTGGAGACTAATTGCATTGATGTGAGTTTTGGCCATAGGCTGCTGGTTCAGGATTTGTGAGGAGAAATGACTTAAGGAATACTGTACAGCAGGTCAATTGTGAAATGTGAGCTCTGCTGATCCTTATGCTGGGATCATTGCTCAAGTCCCTGTATATCCCCCTTGCTCAGTCCACTTTGTGATGTCTGTTTATTCTCTCCAACACAGTTCACTCGCAAGCCAAAGATAGCCTACAGCACCAGTTCTGTAGACTACCGACCCCACAGGGATTTCAAGCCAGACATCTCTGAGAGAAGATCTGCCCTGCTGAGAGCTGAGGTCAGCCTTTAACTGCTCATTCATGGTATTATCACCAATTGAATGCCTGTCAAAAGCCTGCAAGTCAGGGGTTTTTTCCCCGCTAGAGTGTGAACACTTCTGCATAATACTGATGGCCAAGATAAAGGCCTGTGATAAAACTCTTTATGAAAGCAAGTTTCTGTTCAGACTCAGCAGCAATGAAAAATGTGTAAAATCATCAATCCTACTGGGGACATACTATAGGGTTAGTTGGAGCAATTTGCCGCTGTCACATGGTGAGCCTCTTGAAGATTATTGAAAAAGAACAGGTCATGCCCTCTATATCTTAATCCAGAGAAGGCCACTGTGTGAAGGCTACGTTAAGATCTCTCTATATTGTTATCCAGGGGCTTCCATCTAAGACGATTTTTGGGCACCATGACCCGCCATCCTCACATTATCTGGTCACACAGTATGCGGAAAGCTACGGGCGTAACCTCATCAATGCTTTGCCCACTCTGCAACACAGACATGCAGACAACTTGACACAAAAGCCCGAGAGGTCTGACCAGCTGACTTCTGGTAAGTTCCATGCCAACACTGCCAGAAGGCAGAGATTATACATGGGAAATGACTTTGTACATTAAGCCATTACAAGGAGTATGAGTGCAGTGCAAACATAAGTGCATTAAATCTTGTATGAACAAAATACATCAGCAGTTGAGCTCATGAACAATTAACCTGGGGTGGGTCCAGATGCCTTTTTATAGTTCCAAATCAGCCACCGATGTAATTAATGGCTGCAGTAACATGGCAGTTAATGTGCTCTTCTTTTACAGCACTTCCAAACAACTTTGGCCCGCTGCAGACCACAAATCACCATTTTGAAATACAGCAGTCACACCTTCCATCTCTGACTGAGTACAGGTCAGCATACCAGAGGCAACCACTTAGTGCCTTCTGCCAGAGCCGCTTTGCCAAGGCTTCACACATGCTCTCCAGCCACCTCTATGAAGCCAATCGTAACAACAAGGATCTGGATCTGAGACAGCACTTGATCCTACAAGTCCCGGATCATTATTTCAGCCTATGTCCACCATCACAACAGGCTTAATTTCAGTATTGTAGCTATGAAACTGCCTCCAATACTGGTTAATTTAGAAGCTGTGTTTGTGAATTCCCTTTTTCCGTAGTTGGCAACAAGTAAAACCCTAACTCAACAGACCATTTGGGGAAATCAAATGGATTTTAAAAAATTAAAGACAATTCTCATTACCTTGTGAGGACTACTGTAGATTTACGCTGGTGAGTTGCTTTAGCATTTAAATGTGTGGGAGGGAGAAAGGGATGGGACTATAAATTATCTCCACCCTTTCAGAGCATAATTACATGCAAGTTCTTTCTCTGCGCAGAGTGTATGTGAAACTGGAAATGGGCTGTTAGTATTACTCTAGATACTCTGCGGGAGAAATAAATAAATAAAAATACTGTTGATGCCAGAACTGACCTGGGTATTTAGGTAAAACAGAAGCAATGAGTCATCCAAGGCAATGTCTGAAGGGATGTGTCTAACTCCCATTCCATTAGGTGTTTAATTACAGAGAATCAAAGTGTTTAATTAGGAAGAATCAAAGATGCTTATGTTTGATGGTCCACCATCTGCGTCTGCCTCCTTTTTTCCCACTTGCCTGCTGCCTTCCAGTGTAGCTCTGTTTCACCCACTGTTAGCTAGTTAGTCTCTCTACTGTGCTGCTGATGCCCGTGTGTCACATGACACCCTTGGGTTATGAGAAATCTTCAACACAACACGTCTTACCAAAGAACGGCTGTATTAGCCTCTGAGCCACACGATGGTGCTATAGCAACACGTCACTCTCGCTGTCTTTTAAGTCCTTGCCTTTACAGTCTGTATGGTGAGGAACTTAATTGTACATGAAGAAACAATGAGGGATTTAATATTTGCATCATTCTTATGCATATTCAGTTGTTAATGTAATCAACACAGTAAAATAAACCACACATATTTAGATTGAGCTTGTATTATTCTATTACTTTTTACAAGTCACACAAACAGCAGAATAGACATCTTAATAGAATTAGTCACTAAGTGTGGATTAATATTCACTGAATGACAAATTTCTAAATTCCTCTGATGTTTATAAAACAATAGATAACAAAGTGAAGATATCATTTGGTACAATGAGCTGAGGATGTTCTTAATCTTATTCACATTGAAAACAAATACACATCTTTCTTGCCACCATAGAAGGTGACTGAAATGACAGAAATAACTACAAGTCTGAGTGTTTCAGTGCAGTGACAAATGCTTTCGAAGCTTACCTATTTATATTGCATGGCATACCCATTTACATCATGTCATATCTAAAGAGCAACTGTAAGTAATGACGTTGTATTCAGGCCACTGTGTAAAATATATTTGTGCCCTACACAAGGGGACACAGTAATAGATTAAAATTATATTGTTAAATTCTTGTTCAGTTAGCGCTGAATGATTTCGTTTACTCTGATGCTTTTTTATGAATTATCTTTGGATTAAAGAGATTAAGCATCTGGGATGATATAAAACTAACATAATAGCAAGAAGAAGTTGCAAATCAAAGTAGCAAACAGTTTCAATGGCAGCACATCCTGTGTAAATCTAGGTAAACAGTAGTTTGACTACCATTAAGAGTCTTATAATTTACATCTATTGCCAAGAATGAGACATGAGGAAAACACAATTCTTTCTGTAATACGCAATCCAATAAAAATAAAGTACTTTTAGAAACAGATGCTTTCTTGCTTTGTGGAAAGGGAATCTTTATAACACTTCAAAAATGATAGAAAAGTGGTTGCAATTTTGCAATGAAATTTGGGGCTGGGCTGAGTTGAACATAAACCTGACCGAAGCAAAACTCACCCAGGCAACAATAAACTTGATGTAAAGCATGCTCTTGTAAGGATACTCAATCACAATCTAATCTTACCATCAATGGAAAATTGAATCCTCATTACACACTAGTCTGCTGAGGCTTCTTATCAGGTAGTGAAAGAATAAAGGGGAAAAGTGTGCCCTTGGCTGCAGAGAGTATGCTCAAATCCTCATCTATGAAAGCAGGAGAGATCTCATCAGCCTCGAACTTCATGGTGAAGTGGCGACTGACACAATATATTGTGTCATTCATCGCGACACACTGAAACGCAGGGCAATGCAGAATCCGTTTGGAGCTGCACTCATACCACAGTCGGGCCACCGTATGGTAGCGGTACACACTGACACCCAGGACTGGGTTGACATCAAACCGATACAAAAATCTTCCCACAGCCACAATATCTACAGTCTTGTATTTGCTGCCTACTATGAGACTTGGCCTCCAGGTGTCAGTTTTGGGGTTGTAGCGTAGTAGCATGTATTTAAGAGTTCCTCCAGAAACAAAAAGCTCTCCATCGCACACTGTCACATGGTGTGCCACAGCGAATGTATCATTAGGCAGAGGAGCCACAAATGTCCATCTGTCCAATCGTGGGTCGTAGCACTCCACTGTGGAGAGGCACTCTCCTCCAATTGCATATATGTAGCCCTCCAGTGCTGCCAGTTTGCAGCGGGGCCTGGCTTCATTCATAGGACTGATCTCTTTCCAAATGGATGTCAAAGGATTGTAGCAGAACACTCGCTTTGAGGGTGTCATTTCTCTGTCAGTGCCTTGGCAGCCCACTGCCACGAATAAGTAGTTATCCATTGTGCACATAGCACAGGCTTTAGAGATGACCTCCTGTGGGATTAGGCAGAGTGTATGCCAAGTGTCTTTGTAGTCATCATAATAGTACACTGCGCTTGATGTCCTCCTCTGCTCTGATGTTGCTCTGCGCCCTTCAGTGTTGCTGACCCAATCTTGAGGATCCATGTCTGCAACCATGACAAACCTCTTCCCCCTCATTCTTTGCCTCTGGATTTGTTCCCGCTCACCAGCCATTAGCCGCCCATAAAGGCTGGGATCCCTGAGCACATGGAGGTAGTTATCAGACATGACCCCCAGGGCTGCTTTCTGCAAAGATGTCTGGCCATGTTTCTTAGCAAGGCACAGTGTCTCCAAACAATTACCCAGATCAAGCTTACTCTTTAAGACTTCTAAATCTGTGTCATCAAGAATTTTTGCTTGAAAGTCTAAAAATGGAGCCCCTTCTGCAGTCTCTCTATCTATCCCCTCCTTCACATTAAGGATTTTGCTGTCAGTAGCAGGACTGATAATTGGGTGAACAGAGAGAGATTCATCGCCAGCTATAGCCCGAGAGTGGGTCACTGGAGTTGAGGCTCTTGAAGTTAGAAAGGGGATCGAAAGCTCAGACTCCTGTGCTGCAGACAGATAGCTCTCTTTGCGTAAGAGTACAGGCCTTGGGGGTTTTCTCAGCTTGAGGCACCCTGGCGAGGAAGCATCTTTAACAGTGCTTTGTGGTGAAACCAGATCACGAATAGTGATGGGGTTTAAAGACGATGGAGACTCTCTGAAACTGCTGCCATGGCTTCCAAACTCCCCTGGCTTTGATTCAAAGTCCCTCTCATACTGAGAAAGTACCGTATTAATATCTGTAATAGAATGAGAAGATGACTCAACATAGTAATCATATATCTTTCCACGCACAACCTGGTCTCCTGTCCCTTCTAGCACTATGTTTGCATCTTCCACTTTGACCTCTGCCTTGGAGAGGAAGCTGGAGTAGGACCCTTTGCTCTCCAGGTCCTGTCTTAACTCTCGGCCCACACCCACACTTCTCTCCAGCTTCTGCAAAATGCAAGGGGAGCGCCGCCCCGTTGTACTGACCATCCCACTCTCTGTTGGATCAGGGAGTTTCAGAGCAGATCCAAACATAACATTACTGGTGGCAACCTGTCCCTGCTTCTCATAAGTGATTATCTCTTCATCCATGCTGGTATCGTGGTCATCGTTTGTTGCAAACACATCCTCACTTGTTTTAACCTGATGTGTCAGGTCATCTGAATCTGCTAGCAACGATCTGGATTGCTGGCCCGCATCATCTGTCTCATGTTTTGTTGAGCTTTGATGTTGAAGTGTTGTCTCGCAGTTTTGGCAGGTTGCATTTCCTGGCTCTTTGTCTTTGACATAGAGCTGGATTCTTCTTCGATGCCTGGAGCTGTAGAACCTGTAGCCCCAAGAAACCAGCAGCACTGCAGCCGCAGAGACACTAAGTTTCCACAGCAGCTGCATGTCGAACTGGACTCCCAAAAGCTCCGCAATGGGCATAGCTGTAGCAATGTTGGTGGCAATAGTTGGTTGGCTGATCCTATTGAGCGTTATTGTCAGTGCATCTCAGCTGATAGTAACTGTCTGGTTGTCATTGTAAGAGAGCTGCTGTGATCTGATGACTGTGCCTCCGTGCCCAAAGGATCAAGTGTAAAATGATAGCTCTTGAGGCACAATTTGCATCACTGGCTCTGCAGAGGCGGGGCCCTTTCATGCACCACCTGTGGCAAGTCACATGCAGCTTCAGTATCCATACACGGAATATGTAAATACGCCATAGATCAATATTTGGTTATGCAATTTGTTGACTCAACAAAGCCTTTTCCCACAACTATTCAAATGTTATGTTGTGTAATGGAAGAGTTAAAGTTACCGCAATACAAAGCCTTACTTTGCAGGGTTACGTTTCAGTTTCAGCATCTTGCTGTTTTCATGCATAGAATGTATTATGTACATTTCTAAAACAATTCCCCAAAATATTATGAGAGATAACTCTTCTTCACTTGCTTAAACATACTTCTAGCTCTCCAGAAGGAAATCATGGTTTGAATAAAGGGCGGGGAGTAATGATACCTGACATTTATCAAATACTTATTAACCAGGATACATCTGTTTGCACAGCCATGCTCCATATTAAAGGTCCTTTCCCTGCCAGCGCAGATGCTTAAGTTAGTCTCTGTTAAGATGATCTGAAGATTAGTATCAGAGACTTAAATGGCAGTCACATGCTATTATAAACACAATAAAGTGTACAGAGCACCATCTGAACAATAAAAGCATGTGTAATGCAAATAAAATGGGAAGTCTTTGTACACATAACCTTGGGAGTGTCATTTATTTCTCTACACTATACTAGATTCAAACATGTATTTCTGCCTCATGGGAGAGTTGTTGCTCAGTTGCTGCTGCCAAGCTGCCATTTGTATTGTTGATAACACAGCAGCGAGGCTGTGGTCAACAACAAAATAGTATTCATCTTAACAGCGTGTTTAGAAGCATTGTAAAGATGCATCACAGAGGGTGTGTCAGATTTCCGAGCCCACACTGGCAATGTTTGGTCATCTGATAGGACAGCCTGCAGACAACAAAAAGGAAACTGGACTCTGCAAGCACATTTGCCTCCTGAATAATTCACAAATGCTCTGTGCAACCTCTTATCCTCACCACTGCTTCTAGCTTCAGGTGGAGCATTCAGAAGACGATTATCATGTGCATTGTAGTCATGTGCTTTCACTTCTTTCTTATAGAACGACAACATGTGACTGAAAATAAAGAAAGCATAGTAAGTGAAACTAAAACCTTTTTTTTAATAGATTCTTGCTTATGCACAATGTTTTTCTTTTGGATTAAAGAAAATGTGACAAAGCAGTGCATTTAAAGGCTCTTTTTTCTTATCTATTGCATATTTCTGGTCCACGATAATATGGTTATGAATTTAGTACTCATAGCTACTGGTAAGATGTGGACAACAGTAACACAGCCTTATCCACAAACTATTTAGGACAGACTTCTTCTGGCATGATGATTAAATCATATAAAGCCAATTGGCACATTGTATTGTATTCAGAAATGGACCCTTTTTTCTCACTTGAATGTAAAATGAGTGAGTGAAAGCAAAAAGCACAGAAGTGCCTCTTGAATAAAAATTACAATGATAGCCGAGTTAGAATACTATACAGTGGGTGGACAAGGATTTGTGCCCTTTGCTTCCCTTGCCAGATAAAATGTCATTCAAAGCACATATGACTGTTTGTTAATAATGTTTGTGCTCTGCAGCTCTCATCTCCCGTATGCAGTATGCAATATGGATAGTACTTTGGCAAGGTGAGCTGATATACCAAACAGATAGGTCTATCCTTTCGGTTCACCTAAGCTTCAAAATCTCTCCTCTTACCTCCCACCTGGTTTAAACCTTAATCCCTTAATACATGTTGGGTCCTTAGAATAGCTTAAATTGCAATTTGCAAGTCCAAAAAATGCAGGATTACATTGCATTAAGCTATCTTTCACTGAAAGGCCAGAAGAGTTAATGGCAATGTCAGAATCTCCTTCTAAAACCACGTTGAGGTCCATATCATTAGAAAAAATCAAAAAGACGTCTTTTTCTCCACAGAGTCGATCAGCACACGTTCTTATACATTATGGTGGGATTTTATTTAAATAATTTCAACAGTTCTTTCAACCACCTTGATTAGCATGTGTCTTCGGTATGAGTAATAATGCTGCATATCGCCTGTACACAGCATTAAAAGGCAGGACAATAAAAATAATTTGTGAAACACTGTTTTAAGCAAAGTCAAGGCTTTTGAGTTTTGTCATCTCTCCATTTTAATAGAGGTGAAATGAAACAAATGCAACAACCCTGTTTACACAAGCTGCCTCAGGTGAACTCCTCCCTGGGATGGCGGCTAAAATGATCCTACTAGTACTGTAAATGTCTGGGTAAGAGTTACGTATTGTACACAATGTAGGTCACTTAAGATAGTATGTCACAAGTAAATAACTGGATTACAGGCCAGTGACAATGAGTTGCAGTGCTGTCATTTGCAACACACCAAAAGGAGAAAGAATCTTCAAACGTCACATGCACCACAACCCCAAAACAGCAGACATATGTTAGATACTTTTTACTCTGTCCTTGGAGACCTGCCATATAGATATAAAAAGCCAAAATGAGAAACAAAAAGGCTGTTAATGTTTCCATCCTTTTCAGCCAAGAATTATCTCTGAAAACAGAGTTGAATGAAGTACAAACAAGGGTGGAGGAGTGTAAACTCCAATTATTTCAGCAACCATCCCTCACCATAACCCATATAACCTCTTTTAATTATTTTTCAGTATTTACACTGATGTACACAAAATACACTCAAAATGAGATTTTTTTTCTAGTTTCTGCATTTAAATCCTCTCGTACATTCTGAGCCATCAGAAAGAAAACAAAAGAAAAGAAAAAAAGAAATTTGTATATTAATAAAAAAGCGTCTCCACTTCGAGCATCTGTATTTATTCTCCCATGGTTTATCAGCTTGCTCTCAGTCAGGTACATCCCAGGATATGTAGCAGGTGTGGTTGATGTGGTGTCGCAGTCTAAAATCAGTTCCATTTTTCATATCTCAGTACCAATTTCAGTACCAATAATATTGTGAGTCAATAAAATAAAATCCAAATGCTTTTTTTCTTTTCCATTTCAAATCAACTGATTTTATTGGTCAACAGGCAGACGTGGGACAAGAAACGAAAAAAAGGTGTAACTGGGCGGGGCTATATAGGAGGTGGTTACCGTCATGTTCATCATGTTGTTCTTTTCATATCATTATCTTGGTTATTATTTTTGTTACAAAAACAGTGTAGAGCCATCGTGTGGTGGCACTGTTTCCTGATCGACTGACGTATGCAGGGTCTGTTGATGACTGGAGAAGGCTTGTGGGACTGTGGGAATTAAGTTTTGTGTGATTGTGTGTGTGTGTGTTACTGTGTGCATGTGTTGATGTTACATAAGAAGGGCAAGTATGTGTGAGCGAGAACGTCTTGGATGAGAGGTTTCACGTCAGTTCCACTGTCACTGTGAGGACAAGTGCCATCCACGTTAATCCGAGCATATCCATGCGGGGGGCTTCATCTACAAAACCAAAGAAAACGACAATCAGACCGTTTCATTCATCGTTTTGATGTATTGTAGTGCATTAATAATAAATTTAAAAACACAAAGCAATTGTTCATCCCACTGAGCAATTCTTCTGAATTATACTCGTGCTTGAAGTGGCTAAATATGTTATTTACAGTAAAATAGGAATTTCATCAAGAAGGGATTTTTAAGGGCATTGAACTGTTCTATGTTTTCACTCAACTGAAAACAATTAAATAAACAAGACCATATTGTGATGGGATCATAACAGCTGCCAGTGAGTTCTCCCACCAGGCCTATTGTGGAAAATATTTTTATGTTTATAAACCAGATAAAGACACCTATGAGACTTACAAATACATTAAGAATGCAAAAGACTGTGTTATCAGAGCTTAAAGCGGCTCAAGGCCTACTCCAGGTGCCCTTTACCCAGTACTCACGGGTGACATGACACCAATCTTCACAACCGATCCCAACTATACACCTGTAAAATTTTGGGACTGTATCTTGCACGGCTGTCCACATACCCATCTGAAAGTACTTCAAACCACTTATTTGACAGTTCCACCTATAGTAGGCATCCCCAGGACCACATTTTGCCATGACACACAGACAGTTAGACAGACTTACAAGGTGAAAACAATAGTGGCCATGCTGCTGTAGCTTATAAAATTGTTTATGGCACACACATAAACTATTTTAACCTGATTGTTGCTTATAGACTGAGACTTTGCTTCATCAGAAAAACATTTCTTCTCTAAATGTCTCAACTCAGGGGCTTGAAATCACTTGAGGTACAGCTGCAATCAAAATTATTTAGCCCTGCTGAGCTGTTAAGGGTTTATCTATTAAACCTTCCAAAGATGTTTATAAATTTTTATAAATCACATTTGAGTCGAGAGATGTAATCAAAATAGCATGTTTAAAATGTTTAACATCTTATGTAGGTGGATGACATTTTTGAAATACATCCATTCATTAATTTTCGTAACTGTGTGTTTAATTCAGAGTGAAATATAGAAATGTAGATGAGAATGATTCAATTATTTCATAAAACTGTTGTTTTTAAATAACTTACTATTAAACTTACCACATGTCAGGATATAATTAAACTATTGGGAACTAAAATGCTATAACAGCACCTGAATTTGCTTCAGCTGTGATAAAGATGTACCAAAATCTTGTCTCAGCACGTGCTCCAGCTGTGTAATCAACTTGGCAACCTGAGTTATTGTTTTAAAGGGTAACAGTTATTTCACCAAAGTGTATTAGTTAAAGACATGAAAGGCCCAGACAAGAAGACATCACCAACAAGACAAGCACGCATGGATGTGGTTGCCTTTAGCTGTTGCAGAAAAGGGAAAAATCGACTGTGACTGACATTACGGATTTGGTGAAATACCAGGCGATTTAGCCCAGGCACATGCCTGGTGGTCATCTCAGTCCCCGGATATGAATCATCTTGAAAATCACTAGTTTGGGATTTAACAAAAGCACAGGAAGAATGGACTAGCAGTCAAAAAAGAGAGGTACCGGAAGCCTGTGAGAAACTACACAGAAACACTTATTGGAGATCTAAAGTCGAGGGATCCTATTAAAAGCTGCCTGCTATCGGATCTTTAAAGAGAAATTTCAATTTATATTTAGCACTATTAGCAAAGTCAACATTATGTTTCAAGATTCATAGAAATATAGATTAATGTATTAGTCCTTCTTTAACTGTTAAAAACTTTATTTGACACATGTATTCATTAGATTTTGACACATTACTCCAACTTCTTGCTGCTTAAGAGGGTTAAATGATTTCCTATTGCAGCTGAGTAATAGTAAATCCCTGTTTTCCCCTGCTTTTGAAGTGCTAAATTATATGATACAGCAATGACATAAAATCCAAAAATCCCTGTTTGATCTCGCTAACAGTTAAGCTGAATATAAACATTGGTCTTTATTTCTCATTCTTGAAAAATTAAATGCCTGGATATGGTGAACAATACTTCTATTTACAGTGTTTGCGCTTTTCATTTAACAGCATTGTACTACATTACAGAAGAGAAGTCATGAAAGAAACTTGCTTTGTGCAGCTAATGCTTTCTGAACCTCTCTTGTGGCTGCTGAGGGAGGAAAGTTGTGAACGACCGTGGGTGTGTCTTTGCTGATATAACCGGCAATTTGTCCCAGTAGTGCCAAGACTGTGGCTACAATCACTCTCACTATGAGAGGATGACCACACTGTGTGCGGTAAGATTGAGGTTCAAAATTTAATCTGGTTAGGCCTGTTAGATAACACAGCAAGCGATTCTGAAGGATCCACCCGCTCCACCCACTGACAAATGTTAATTAGTAAGAGTTAAATCAAAAAGAGTTTCACAAATTAATCAGGATTCCATGATAAATCACTTCTGAAGGTTAATTTCAGGAGAACTCTAGAGTGCCATCTGACATTTTACATACATTAAATTCCACTTTATTTATGCAAGTCACATAACATCAGACAATAACAACTGGATCTTTTCAATAAATACCTCATCTCATTTGGTAATGAGCTCACCCAACCATAAGATCATCATCTGAGGTTCTATTCCAGTCTACAGTCATGGATGCAAGTCACCCAGCCATCTGTTTACCTTCAGTTTTTGGCTCAGACCTCAATGCATTTCTGCCAACCTGATTTTTTTTAGACAACTGGGACTGATTTCTGTGGCAACATGTTTTTAAAAAAAAGAAGGATGACTTTACCTCAGATATACTGGCTCTAAAATGTCAGCTGGAATCATAATGCTTTCTTTTCACACGAATACTTTGACTCCAGAGAAGGTTTAAGTTAAGTTAGCTGGCTTTACAAATCGGCTCGACATTTCTGACAGTGGCTTTGACGCATCCGTTTGTATGCCCACCAGTCTGAATCCTTTCTGATCTGACTTGTGTTCTAATAAAGGTTTTTGGAAAATGTATATTATGTGATTACTACACACGGCTCTTGCAATATTGCTATTTTTGACTCGGTGAATGCAAAGTCCGTCAGCTATGACTTGTATTGAATCTTGCCTTATGGTTAAACAGCTGTGTCTCAGCAAAGCGGATGCATTTTGCACCATAGGGCGACAATTCCAAACTTGTGATGCTTCTACCACCCTTGACTGACTGGTAGAGTTTTATGTGACAGGAAACATGTCACATTTTTATTCAAAATTCACTCATCTATTAAATTCCGTTCATTGCAACATCATGTAGCTTGACAATTTGTTTCAGAGACTAGTATTCTTGTCTATGACAGACTTGACTGACTGGCAGATGTGGCGCTTCCTACTTGCACCAGATGAGGAGTCCAGCATTCAGGCATTAAGCTGCGGCACGTGTGTAGTGACCTCTTGGGGCTATGTTGTACCAATTTGACTTGCATGCAAGGCATGTCTGCGCGTCCATGCTGACCTGATTCTGTCCTTGCTGTGACACACCTGCTCCTGTGCTTACCATAGCATTTGCATTCCTAGATTTGCATCCTTAAGATAGGAAGGGAACAGGAGAGGAAGACGGGGGTGGCGGGGGGGAGGGGGGGGGGACAAATGGCAAAATGAAGAGTAAAAAAAATGGATAGTGGGAGAAAGGTTTATAGGAAACAGGAAAAAAATAGTAAAGTGCTGCTGGACTACAAGGCTGTTCAAATTTTGCCTGACTTTAAGCTTAAAGACAGCTCTGCATGCCATCTGCTTGGGAAGCTGTTCCCACTGTTTATTGGGACAAACATAGGCAGTGCACACATGCACTGAGGATTATACTTCAGGCAAATATATCATTCAGATGTGTTTTCCAGTTAAGCAAAATCAAATCCTTGCAAAAAATAATTATATATATATATATATATATATATATATATATATATATATATACATGCAAGGCATAACATAGGTTCTTTATTCCTTTTGCATCTAAAAGTAAGAGAAGTTACAATTTACAACAGCTAATAAATACACTCCTGTGTGAACTAATCCACAAATAGTGTCATGCTGTACTTCATCACTTTTCGGAGCATGGGGGGAAATTACACTAGAAAGAGTCTCCATATGTTTAACTGAGTTATCCCTATTTCTGTATCTAAACCCTGATTTCTGTCTCTATATGATTATGTTCTTATTTGAGTCTTGGTGAGTCATGATTCAGAAACCCACCAGTCAAGAATCCAGAGTCTGGCTTTTAACCAGCTCTGAATGTTTTCTTATACTACAGCATAATCTGCACTCCACATGAGGCCGACGTGATGGAAAATCTGCATCAAAAACAGAGATTGTGAGCTAGGCTCAAGAGAAAAAAACAGGAAAAATAAATATGATGGAGGAGGGAAAATAGAAAAAGCAGAGAGAGGGAAATAAGGTGGTGACAAAAGGAAAAGAGCTACCAAAAATGGATGAAGCACTAAGAGAAACTGGCACTGGGAGATAGAAAGTGAGTACAAAAGCCAGGGAGATAGAACTGAAAGACAAACAGAAAAAAATTAGAGCTAAAAGAGAGAGGGAGGGGCAAGAAAACAGGAAAGATGGAAAGGTTGTTGTCACAGCCCTGCGGCTTCTCCTGACAATCCCTCATCTTTACATATGATAATCTCAGAAGCCGCAAATGAGGCACCAATGCATATATGAAACACCGATAATCTCACACTTAGCCATAAGTGACAGGCACGGTTAGTCAGTGGAAGGGTTTGTTGCTTGCTGGTACTGAACATCAGCAAAGATTAATCCTGAATGAATCACTCTCATGCAGTGTATCTGGGGCAAAGTATTCAGGGCAGAATCAAAAAACATCCATCTGTCAATACGCTGAATGTCGAAACCGCAGTCAGCTAAAGAATTTGGTACTTTGATCAGTGCTACGTTTCTGCACACATTTTCTCACTGAACCGACTGCAGTGTCACAGTTGGTTCTCATATTACATACAGCATGTCTGAAAATGTGATGATCAAACAATACAGCCAGAATTATGAGATGCATTATTATGAAAAACACATACACTGAATGCTTGTCAGTTCTGTGGTTGAAATACTTACTGTTTAGATTCTGTGTGTTTTTCATCATGCTTGGATTTTCTGTTGAAAGGACAAAAAAAGAAAGATCAGGGAAACAATCAACCATTAATGTAGACACAGTTTACGTATAGAACTGAATTATATGCAAACAAAGAAGGAAAACTTCAGCAGCAATATCTGACAAAAGCTGTAGCTTTTAGTGACACTGAACTATGAAGTTCCTGTAGCACATGCTAAATGGCAGGTCCCCAGTCGGAAAGGCTGGGGCTGCAAATGGACCTGGGAACACACAGCACTGCAAAACAACAACCTAGACAAATTTTTAGCAGCACTGCGATCCGTGAACTAAAGCTGTGGCAAGGCAGTCTTAGAAAGACGTTTGGAGAAACCTACTGCACCTTTAATAAGCAGCACTGGTGTCTACCCTGCACAATCCTCTCTGACCATGTAGTTTCAAAGACCTCATAGGGATGAAGTAAATGCAAAAAAGGGAGCAGTGGGTTTTCAGAGCATTGGCAACAACCTTTAATTCCACTTTGTGAGCTATTTTTGGATGTTAGATGTTGTATATGAGCAGGTGGAAGCCACATATAAAGCACAGTGTGAAACTTTACTTGTTTCATTGCAACCATATTAAGATAGAAGCTCCTCTGAGATGCCCAGAGAAATTAGTGTCTGCACTCTCCATATGCACGCTTGTGTTTGCCTGCCCAGCACATTTGCATAGGCATACATATTTGCGTGTCTCTGCATGTGTGTGAAGTACAGTTGTCTGCCTGTGGGTTTGTCCCTACTGGGTTTCTCATTTCTGCTGACTCACTTCAAAGTAATCTGACTGGATATTATCACTGAGGGTGGCTAGAAATGTACATCATCAAGACGTGAACGCTGCTTGTCATTGGCGGAGCGTCTCTATAGCAAGCTATCATTATACTCTATTATTCTTGATGATGTATACTGAACATTTAGTGAAGTGAGCAGAGCCCCCAAGTACTTCTATCTCTTCATCCCCCCTACCCCGGCAGGTGTCTTATCTCAAGGCCATGGGGGATGGTGCCAAGGTCACTTAATCACCATTTACTTCCCCTTAGAGTGAGTGAAGGCAATCTACAAGGAGAAGGCAGACAGATGGGCCATACTAGGCACATAGCCCATGACACCTGAGGATGCATCAGGGTGTTAAATAGACATTAGTGCACTTCCTAGCAAAACGCTTCTCAAGGTAACGCCCGCCTAAAGTGGCACTTTTCCCTTAAAGTGGCTTCTTATTAGACCTGCCCAGTAATTTGTACATTTGTGACACACTTAAACCCTGTTCAAAGGAGTGTTTCAGGTGCAGAGATAGAAAGAAATGAGGATAACATGAGGATAACATGTTCTTTGTTTCAGAGTTGCTCAAGTACAAAAATGGTGTCAAGCTGCATACTACACATTTCTAAACTTCCCAAAGAAATCTCCCAGTTTTTCTTGCTTAACTTGACATCTGTATAGTACAAGTGTCAAAAATTCTCTTTACACAAGGACTGCGTAAGAGGAGTGGCTGTATCTATCTATAGTTATCGCACTTCCAAATACAGGTCTCTGTTACATGAATGCTTCACAGTAGCTCCACTCAAAGATGACCCAGCATCTTTTTGCATCTGGTATGCATGCAGGCTTGGCAGCGTTGCTGCTACAGAGAAACTATAGACAGTCATCAAGAAAGATGTGCTTAGATTTTACAGGTAACATTGAACATACATTTAAAAAGGTATTATTTTAGCTGACTTAAAGACAAGTAATGTCTGCCTACTTCTGGCTGTAACTCTGCTGTAGCCTTTTTAGCCATGAGGTCATTCAAATAAACCAATTTAATTACTGGATATCATTTACAATATGACTTTTCAGGGAAAAGTGAGTCAGGGGCTATGTTTCAACACGGGACCGACAGATTAAATTGTCAATGCACTCGTGCAAAGTGACATTTAGCTGTAACAGAAGTCATTTCATTGGAACTCTCAGAAAGGCAGATCCCAGTTCTTCCATGAGTGTCCAGTGCAAACAGAGCCAGAGGAGCAGGGCACACAGACATAACAGAACCTGTAAGCATTCCAGCTCCCACATCAACACCAGCAAATGAAGTACTTTTCTAACACTGCCAACAACAAAGTCTTTTGATTTTAGCATGAGCCTTTGATACCATAGTTGTGTTTTGGTGTTTAAGTGAGAACAGCTGAGGACATGCCATTAATGGAATAGTCACTAAATCCCTTGCTAGAGAATAGTTATTCTCAAAAGTGCTGCCCTTAAAAGAATGCATTGTGGAAGCAATTACAATCTCTTATTAATCACACACTCAACAGCATTAATGATTTATACCTAAAAGCGGTCACATAAATCTCTTAAGTATTCTTCAAAGATATTATAGATACATTAAAACGAATTTTGTAGAATTACGCAATTTTCTTTGACATTTAAATGTGTAAAATGTGTGCCTGTGAAACTGTGACAAACATTATTTCATATTTATTGTCCCCTAAATAATTCGTCAAAATTAAATATGATTTCAGTTTAACTGCTAGTGTAGCAGCTGCTTCAGAATGGGACCAGAGTATGTTGCAGAGTTCAGCGTACATACCGAAGACTATGAGGCGAGTGTGCGTATCTGTGGAACCCAGAGGATTCTGGGCTGTGCAACGATACATGGAGCCGTTAAGCTCAGCTGGCACTCTCTCCAAAATCAGCTCCCTCCCCTCTCGCTGAGTGCTCCCATCCAGCAGGCGGCCCCCCACCCTCGTCCAGGTGAAGAGTGGCTCAGGGAAAACCTCGTTCTATCAACACCCAAATGGAATGGAAAGAAAAATAGGAACGAAAAGAAAAAAAATGCAGATGAATAGTGTTGAAAGGGCAGAACAAAGAAAGTCTGTGAGTGTCAGCCAAGAGATTAACAGCAAAGTATACATGAATAATACAAGCTCCAATTTCCCCCTAATGCAAAGGCAAGTTAACAACATGCATTAATAATCATGCTTCACTTTACAACAGTTTTACACAGATAGGCGTTTGTATCACTCTAACTATGCATCCTCAAAGGAAAAATTACATGACAAAAAAAGACACATTTAAAAGATTTCTAAAGAACATGCTCCAGTCTCCAGGGCTCCAGAGGACCAGAGCCCCGACTTAGGGATGTATTGAAATGTCAGCACCATAACCTCACATTTTGAGAAAAACATACCACATGAAGTTAGTGTAGAACTGAAGTCCTGTATGTGCTATCACTAACTGTGCTGAAAAAGTAACCGTCAGTGTGGCTGTTTCTGCTCAAGAGTAGTTTTTCCTACAGAGGTCCATGAACTCAAGAGCTAGCTTATTTGGCAAATTCACAAATGCAGAGTGAAGCAAAACAAACAACATTTTCAGCTACTGCAGTTTGCCCTTCTTCCACAGTTTTTCAAGCACAGTGTATACTCTACTATAGATGTGAGCAAGTCTACTGTGTTTTAAGACAGAACAATCTTAAACTTGAACTTGTTGCACTTGTTTTTAAGACAATGATGTAATGAATACTGCTGTATAATAATACGAATATAATTAAAAACATATTCAAGACTGACAAACAAACAACACATCAATGAGAAGGAACAGAAAAAAAAATCCTCTGTAAAAGAAGCATCAACAACAAATTCCGCAGAGGAACATCTTATTTCATCACAAAGGCAGGCAGCAAAATTATTAGTCTTGGCACAGTATCGTATCTATTGTGAAACCCCAAAGCCTAGGGCCCGGGGAAGGATAAGGGAAATTTGCTTTCTGATCAATCTGTACGCACTGATGCCTACGCTGCCGAAGGGCCCAACTGGCTGCGTGCCACAGTCAAGCCTGTTTATAATAACCAAACTTAACCCTGTTAAAAAAAAAGCTTTAAAATAATCTTAAGGTCACTGGGCAGACATGCATGTATAAATCTTTGACGTCAATAACTCAGTGTACTAAACTGACAACAACAACAATGCAGAATTTTAACTTTGTTCCATAAAATTTCATAAATTTCATTTCATTAAATTAAATTTGAAATCTGAAGTATGATTCCTATAGACTACAAAGTAACAAAGGGCACCTGCGCTGTGCACCATTAGGCTGTTTTATATCAGGATTAGCCATATTCGATTCACCTGACTGACTCTCAATGTGTCATTTCTGTCAAAGATATCAGGACCACCCAGAGACCATTCACACAAAAGACACCTGCTCCTATTTGGGAAAAGAAATCAGGAAGTCTGAAAGCAGCATCAAAGCTGATAGCATAGTTTCCAACCTAACATAAGCATGTACTTTTGAATTTATTCATTTTAATTCTTTAGTTTTAGTTTTACATTTGAAGATTTATTGAAAACAAACATTCTGAAAAGCTGCAATGTTTGGCATTTTGGGTGTACTAACTTTACTAACTTTAAGCAAAATGTTGAAATGTAAATCCATTTTTTTCAAAATAAATATTGCACATGCTTGAATAAATAGGTTAAAGAAAATATGCCTGTGCCCAGCAAAGTGGTCACTAAAGAGGAAAACTAAACAGGCTTCACTGCACATGTGCACCAATCTCCTCCTATTGCAGACTTAATTAGTCTTTCATTTTCTTAAAACCCCATGCACTTACCCCTGGCGATCCTACCTGGAATCCTTGCACAGTGATGCGCACTGTGTCCCCTACCTTTGCCCTGCTGGGGGACATCAAAAGTTTAGGACCCTTTGGAGCAGCTGAAAAGAAAAAAAGACAGAGAGACAAAGGTCATTGTACTGAATATGGGGAGCAAATCCTGCTGGATACCTGTTTGGTCGCAGAGGGAGGGATACAAATACAATTTCCTGTCTATTAAGGTCACAGGCCGAGAGGCGAGGGACCTTCAGGTTCTTTCATCCAAAGAACTGTGCTGGATTTATTCCCCTTTGGAGAGAAAAGGAACTAAATTGGGTAGATACTCATTACTAGAGGAGAATGGGAGTGAAACGGGTGGAGTGTGGAGGCAGTGAGATAAGGGACACTCACAGAGCTAATTCCCTTGTCTTGGTGCGGACAGCAGCCCCCAGATGGCTTTCATTTAGACCATCTAAAACAATGGGGCGCAAGTAGGAGAGGGAGTAGCCAGATTCTAATATCATGGAATTGTGAGGGGCCAGCGATTGTCCTGCGCATGTAGTGTTGAGATAAAATGAATGATTTGCATAATGCTATTAAAAAAAATGAAGGTAAGTCATTTCATTGCAGCTAAACTGCACAGCACGCTGCATTAGGACAATATAAGCAGGTTCTGCACGATTTGTGATGATTAACAGCTCCCCTAAAGATAACTGCTCCAGATGCTGCACAGTTCCATATGTTAAACAAATGGACTGAGCATCACATGCAATGAGACTCAGGCTAAGAGTATCCTATCAGTAACGCCTGTACAATGCAACCCAGGAGTTCTTCTGTTTAATTTGGTTCCAACTCTTAATATAAATCACACAGGGTGTTTGCTTTCATTGATGAACTAAAGCATAAATAAATAAACAGACAAATGACCTATACTTTTCGGCAATTAATCTGGAAACAAACTGTCCAATGCTACTAATGAATCACAGACTTTTCTTAGGCAGTCAATGACTACCAGCCTGTATCAGACTAATGGATTCAGAAATTACACTGTGGATTGTGCGTGTGACACTGTCCACAGTATAACATCCTCTCCTAGGGAATGTTATATAAAGCAGAAACAAAAGCAATTTAATTCCATGAAAATTTGCAAAAGAAGCGACTGAAAAGCGATATTATTAAATATCATCATAGTCATCATCATTATTTTTATTGTTGTTATTAGCAAAACTTGTTATTCTCTACAAGCTGATGTATCTGTTCAGACCCCAAGCAGCGTAAACGGGTGCAAATTCCAAAAAGAAATTTTGGCAACAGCAACCTTAAAAAAGAAAAATCAAACTCAGGCAAAATAATCACATCTTAGCCCTGGCATCCAAACCGGAGACATCATGTGAGAAATTTGACATGAGTGTTCCATCTCACGCTGAAGACGGATGGCATTTAACAGGCTAGTTTTGGCATGGTAGTGTGAAGCACTGTATTTCCACCTCCTACACACTAACAGAAGGGTATTTTTAAATACTGGTGTCATGGCGTCACATAGAGCTCGCCAGGCATATGGCTGGGAAGATGATGGCCGATTTCTGGGATTTGCTCCAGCAGTGACAGTTGGCGTCCTACGTCACCATCTTTGATTATGGCAGCATGCAGCGTGATGGACATGATACAGCTTCTTTGAGGTGAGGGCATCACAGGAGAAATGAGCCACGGTCCCATGAGACCTAATGTCACTTAAGGCCCAACTTCTTAAAGAAAGAACTGTTATGACTTTAAGAGAGGTCAGAGAATAAACATGCCCCCCAGAAAAGCAACTGCACACCATGCATCAGGTGTGCTTTAATATCAAGAGAAGGAATCAACAGGTCTGCCCAGCTGTACACCAGACTTAAACCATTGAAGGGAACCTACCGTATTAGCCGGGTGACTGGTTCGGTTTAGAAAGAGAAGGTGAAGAGGCTTGCAGCTGAATTTAGAGGCCTGACTGACTGCCAGATTGTACCATCATGATGAATCAGGCCCCATGCTATGTGTTTCTTAGAGTTACCTTACACACTAGGTGGCTAAAAACACTAAAATAAGACAGACCGATGACCATGGAATTATGTTGCAGTTGAACAAAGTCACAACATAGCGACATACTGCAACACATTACATGCACACACATAATCCTCATAAATATTCAGACATGCAAACGCACACACAGATCACAGATGTGTTCCTGAAACGGAGCACCTGATGATCAGGACCTGGCACAGCAAAGACTGGACTGTTTAAATTCCTGGAGTCCTTTTCACTGCTGTAGGGTGTGGTGACATTTCCATCTCTTGTCTAATTATATTCTAATAAATCCAAGCCAAAAACTTATTTTAATTTTTAGGATACACTGTTCATGAATGAACTGACGTTCATGAATAAAATGGTCATGATCTCATAAAGGTGAGTCACTTTTTTAGACTTGTGAAGACCAGCACCAGATTCATTTTCATTTGTATGGTGAGCACAGAGCCAATCATGAATATTCATGAAGTGTGATACAACATTGGTCGATTGTCAGACTGTCGTTCTGTCTCCTGTGGCGATATTAAATCTCTGAAAGATTTATTACTTATGAGCACTGAAAAGATCTCCCTTTCATTTCCTGACCAAACACACCTGAGAGAACCAAGAGGGTGTGTGTATGAGTGCAATTATCCAGTTACAACTGCATAATAAATGAACTGGGTATGTAAGCGATGAGAATCCTAAGGTGAGCTGTTTTACACAGTCACATTGAATTAGAGTTACTGATATACTCTAGAAACCTAGTGCCATTTAGTCTGGCAATAATATTCAGCACAATTTGGTACGTGAATCACAACCATATTACCTTTTTTTCCTAAATACTCTTCCATTCCAAGATGGATCAAGCTCTGAGCAGGTCAGTGAATGCTTTGAATTTCAAGTACGCTCAATCAACAATCAACAAACGCACATTTTCTGTTCTCATTTTTATTCTACTGATGCTTCTTCCATCTCTTTAAAAGAACAAAGGTAGTGCTAAATTAATGACTTCAAACACAGCACAGAAAGGCTTGTCAAAATATTAACACTTTTGACATTTAGCAAGAGTTTCACAGGGCCCATTTCCCCCAGGTTGTGTCATCTGTATTATCAACATGCGAAAAAGGCAAAGAGCTGTTAGAATCCTTACAGCAATACTTTGTCTTGCGAAGACAGCTCGTGCCATTATACCTTCAACTGATGCCGCCTGCCTCCCTCTAGCAAGTGATGTACTATATTTCTATTCACTTGGGAGATGAGGGTGACAGTTATTACATTTTAAAAGACGATTTTGTGGTATGAGAAATTCCCATTTGAAAAAGTGACAATGCCAGTCGCAACAATTGGTTTTTAAATAAGGGCCAAAGGGCTTTGTTAGGCAGTAGATCCTCTTCAGGGATATGGCTGGTAATATTTCATATTTTTCTCAATATCAATGATTTCCATTAAAAGTTTAAAACCATCAAAAAATTGATATAAGTACAGTGCCAACGACAGGTGAAGCCTCTATTATTTCGTTAGAACTCTATTGCTATCCAAAAACAAACAATAAAAAAACAACAAAAACAAATGTCAAAGAACCTAAATAGTGTGCTAACAGATAAAATAGCTCTATAATAATGTAAAATGAGCAAATCACAACTACAATACATGCTCACCAACAAAAAATTCAGGAAAATCAGTCCACAACTAATTATTAATCCACCATATACCATACACTATATACATGATTTTTGCCTAAAATGAACACTTCCCTTGTCAATCTGGACAGAAAACTGATCCAAAAGCTTCAACAGAAAGGAGTGTCCCATCTCCTCTAATTGATGCCCTGCAGATTCAACCTATTTACCCACATACACATATGGAATCTGGCATAAGGTCTTTTTGGCATACAAGTTGTGAGGAAATAACACTAAACCTAAAATCCCCACTACATTTTTGTCAAACTTTTTTTCCTCAGGAATAATGTGTTGCCTAACCATTACAGGAGTCAGAGGAGTGTGAGAGAAAGTGACTCAAAGTATCAATTTGCTGTAGATAGCTAGAAATTCATTATTATGGTTTTTATCATATATGGCAAGTGTCTTTACAGATATCCCTTAATAGCACACTTGAATAGTTCAAAGAAGTACATTTTTACTTTCTTCATAGGATGTTGTCAGGTTTAAATTCAAGAAGATAAAGCCTTTATTCCATAAAACATTGTCTTACTTGTATGTGGGTTTTTAAACTCATGATACCAGCTATAAAAGTTGCTGTAAATTCTCCCTTTAACAAACAAACAACACATGCCATTTACATGTGTCAGACCTGCCATTTAGTTCATAAATACAGTGTAGATATTATAAATGAATACATTTTGAACAATTTTAATTTAAAAATTGTTCTATAGGTACCATATATGTCCTCAGTCAATGCTGCCTGATCCCCCAATACTAGACCTTTCAGTTGTATTGACTAACAAAATATCAGATTTTTTTTTAGAACTGCATACAGTCCCATTGCACTCTCCCAGATATTTAAGAAAACTTTAGTTGTAATCAGTCAATCAGTGTCATTTATTCAGATCTCTTTGCTCTGTATCCATACCAGTTTGCAGCCAATAATCTATGCTTGTTCACAGTGAGACTTCCAACACCTTAATGAAGAGGAAAAAGCAACAAACATTTAATAGTATAACTTTAGCAATTTTCTGTTTCCTTCAGACTTGAACAGGTGAGTTACAATTCTAAGTTATTGATTTTACGAAACCATTTTGTTTAAAACTATATTTTATTCTGGCCCGTAGAAGTTTTATTCTCACAGTAACAATTCTGATAATCTTTTTCTTTCTTCTACTAAAGAAAGAAAAATGGAGCCTGGATTTAATCATAATAATCATCATCAACAACCTCACACTCTTGTCTCTGGGTGAATCACTGCTTTTGGAAGGTTTGGTCTAGCACTTAAAAGAAAAAAAGATAAACCCATTAAGCAATAAATTAATAAATTAGTTTTTATTTATTTATTTATTTATTTACGTAATATTGAGGCAGGGTATTTGTAAAGCTAAAAAAAATATTGACACGAAAACATCATCTCCTTCATGCATTGTATTTTCCACTTTTAAGTTGGTAATTAATTTGTAAATGCATTCTCTAAGTACTTAACGTAATAACATTTCCTATAGATGAACAATGTAACCATTGCTGCTCACCAGCACTGAAAATGGGGACTTTTAATTAAATGAAAGGCGAGGATGTGACACTGCAATGGTAAGCCAGCCACAGCCTCCTCATTCAGAGCCTCTTTTGCTTTCAAACACTGCTAACTTTTCATGGAAGATATTGTCTCTGTTTATCATGTTACGACTGCTGGCTTCTATCCAGGACTGTGATGCCAACGTACTGCCTTTGAAGTGTTAATTGGATATGCTGGATGCCATCTTTGTTTTTGGAATAAAAAAACCCCCCAAAAACAAAATTTTTAAAGTTAGAGTATGTGTGTCTCTCTCTTCGATCAGATGCTATTAAAACTTAATGCTAAGTTTTCCCATAAAGTGTGACTCCTGTTCTCTGAAATCAGTATTTGTGTAGCTATTCCATCTCCTTTGATCGTTTGCAGATGAACAAACAATAATAATCCTAATGCCACTGCGTTTTTCTCCTTCTGATGAAACGGCAAAATTAAGACACTATGTCTCTGACACACTAAAGCATATTACTGAAGAGCTTAAAGGAGGTTTTCACTGAGGTTCGAAGAAGTGGAGCATCTCTGTGAGTGCCTTTCCTATAATAAAACGTTGGTCAGTGTGTCTAAATTCTCATCTGACTTCTCTAATTCAGGCTGACTTTTTCAATAACGCTCCTGAGTTAACTCAATCTAGCAACAGACAGCTCGATGAATTGCTCTGTCATTCACTGTGAGTTTTGCATTCAGTGTTAAACTTGCAATCTGCTCAGCTGTAACACAATTAAGCAGCATCAAATGAAAATCAGTGTTGTTCTGAGTACATTTGCAACGAAGACATAAGGAGGCCCAGTCGGTCTCCAAGTGCGGCAACGGGATACGAGGAGACAGCAGGAGATTAAAAGAAAAAAGAAATGAGAAACGAGTGTATGTCTTGCGGTTTTTTGGGTGGCTGGGAAGTGGAAAAGCGGACAGATGAGCAAAAGGTCTGTGTGGGAATGAGTACAGCATGCAAAAGCAATGAGTTGGACAGCATCCTACTCACCTAGAGTGACCTCTGTCTGCATAGGCATGGACAGTGCTGGATGCTTCACTTCGCAGCTGAACAGGGCATCATTATCTAACTGGGGGTTGAGGGTCCAAGTAAGTCGGGCCTGCACCACCACAGAGCCATCACTCTGGGGGATGTGAGTGTGGCTAAAGTAGTAGAGTGGGTCTGTGCTGTGCACCCAGCGGGGGAACTCCCGGCTCACTACTGTCTCTGGAATGACCTCTGTTGCAGGGCTGGGTTCGTAGGCCTGTTGTCCATGAGTGTGGACACGTTGGGGGCTCTCTGTGTACAAGCGGGGCGATCGTCCTTCGGGATCCAAGAGGGAGAGGGACCGCTGTAACTTAGTGTCATCAAGGTCCCTGCTGATCAGTGGCCTGGCTCCTCTCACCCCTGCTGAGCTGCTCCCCTGGTCGTTGGCGGACGGTAGAGTGTAGGAGATCACCTCTATCAGCTCACCATCTCGTTTAAAGTATACCTTTAGGCAGAGAGGCGTTGAAAGAGAAAAACAGATGGAGTTGAGAGGAAAAAAGAAAAAAAAATGACATATTTAACTAGATACTTTATCTTTACCAGAAGAGTACACACAAATGCATGACTTCAATTTTGCCCTAATAGAATATGTGGTCAGGAGGTATCACAAGCTGCGCGGTAAACACAATATTGACATATTAATTTCAACACTGATTCTCATTTTAGTTCTATTTTGGTGCCAACAACTACTGAGCGCAATATCTGTCGTTTCACCTGCTTAATGCAGCTGAATGGTTACAGCCTATTGCTTACGCTGTCTGTTGGCTGTTGGCTGGGACGGCAGCATACAGTGGGATTAATAGATCGGCAGGAAAGATTAAGAACAGAGAGCCCACACAGTAAATTTTGTTTTGCCACAGAGCCATTACACTCAGTATAGAATGTGAAAATATTCAGTTTTTGTTCTCTGTGTTTTATCATCATAACAGCACCACTCACATTCTTATTTCTTTCCTTTCTTAATTGTTAAACATATAGAATAATGGCGTTTTAATTTGAGAATTGTCTCATTCCCTATTTCATTCTGCAGTAGCTAGTGCTGCAGTCAGGGATTTCCCTGAATATTACAAGTGTTTCCTTAGCATTTCATGCATCACATAATTTCTCCAGCTGCCTTATCTCTCAATAGAGAATTCATACTCCCATTTCTGCACATAACCTCCAGATATTAGCATTGAAACAAGGTTGTGTAGTTACAGCCTGTGGTATTTTTTGTGCTGTTAATGAACAGAAATTTTAATCCGCAGCTCTTTGGGGAACCTTTGGTCATTTAAATTTAGTTTTTTCAAAGTATTATTTGTAGTTCTACAGTTCATTGCTTAGTATGTAAATTTTTATTATATTTGCAATAGGGAACTTTACATTTTATGACTCTTCCAGCAAAAAGAACGATTTACATTTAAAGTGACAGCACAGCACTGGATGTTTTCCATCCCCAATAACAAGAAGAACATCATCAACATCGGGGTAAAGGTCAGTTCTAAATTACCAGTATATCCCAATGTGAAACTACCACAAATGTTTCCAGGTAATCATCACACTTCTTGAAGTTTGCTTTAATAGGTTACTAATATGTAATTAAAAAGAAATAGTGTTGCAATTTGCAGTCCTGGGTCATGTTATTACCACACATTAGTCTTATAGGCATATTTTATTTCCACCTAATTACCACCAGTTTCTGACCTGTTATTATTACCTGTTGTTATTAAATAAACTTTAATGTAATACTACTCAGCACCACTGTTGATACAAGACAATTACTTGGATTTTTGGCAATAATTTGTTACTTCCATCTTATTACCTTCTTGTTTCCTTTTTAATATGACATTATTATCAAAATGCAACAGAAAGTGCTTCCTAACACTATAGTAATTAGTACAAAAGTAAAGCATTTCAAATGTCATATTGAAATATTTACACTTAGTGGACAGCTTTACCCTTTTGAGTCACATTCACTGTTACATCAATGTTAATTGTAATATGAATATTATTGACAAGGCTGCCTCCGTGGGCCCTGCTGCTACTGGACACACAATATCATTATGAGCTGTGTTGTGCTGCAGGGGATTTTTGTGGTATTTATAGCTTACTCATAAAACTTTCTAATGCACAGCAGATGTTGCTCAAACCTGCACAACACCTACAGTACAGAGATACAACAAATTTTCTCTCCAAAGTTTGCTTACTTTCGGTTGTTGTAGTGATTGGCACTTTTTCCTCCACCAAATTTTTCTACCAGTCTACCTCATGTGACAGCTTAAAATTCAATAGCACAATGGGAAGTGAAAACATCAACCTTATCCACAATGACCCTATTGCATCTGCTGCTAATTCCTACAGCTACTCAACAACTTGCGTAGAGAAGAAGCTTTTGTCAATGTGTACTGCAGCACCTCATTAATTATCACAGCAGGTGGAGGGAGAGCAGTGCGGATTAGAAAGATCTATGCACCTGTTCTCGAGCTTTTGTTGGACAAAATGGTGTGGGTACACAATAACACCTGTGTTGGCTATAGATTGGTATAATAGGGAATTAATTCAGTAAGCCTAGATAACTGATTTGTTTCCGTAAACATTAACAGACAAGTTCATTTATAGCCATAAAAGAAATATTGATTAAATGTCTGAATGACTTAACAGGGTGCACTGAGCCCTGTGTTACGTCAGCTCTCAACATGTTGGAAATAATTATTGAGGTGTTACTTCCAGCAAAATATCAAGAATAAGTTTTTTGTCACCTGTCTGGTTTAGTTAAAAGAAAAGGAATAAATGGATGTTTTATCAAAGACATGAATAAAATGAATGACACAAATGTAGCTGCAGGGAGAAACTAAAGTTCTATTTCTGTTTCATTATTCTGCAGTTCTGCTCCTTTCCTCTCCCATTAACAGATCGTATGTACAGTGGGACATGGATATGGAAACACTTTAGACAGCGATATAAATAGACATATTCGATATGAAAGTCTTCGAAGAGGAGTTGAGTGACACAAGTCTTTTTAGATTATTTGTTGTGCTGTCTAAATGATTACAGACTAGTCATATTTATTGTGACAATAATTTTTCTCAGTGTTAAACAGTATTACCATCATCAATTTTGAGACATTTTCCACTTGATACTACTTCTGCATTACTTGTGCCTGATTTGCTGAGCCATACTTTGTGGATATTAAATGCAAATTAGTAGAATGCGTAAGCTTTAAAAACATTCTGTCTTATACCAATATTTGTGAGACGTTATTGAATATTTCAAGCTCAGAATGCTAACTTGTAAGACATCATATGCTGAACAAATTGGATTTAGGATTAAAATAATCTGTAAGAGTGGAATAAAGTTTTCCAAAGCCAATATTTAACATCTTGTAAACTGTTCTCTGAAATGATTGCATGATTCGTGCTGCAACAAAATAAGTTAACAGGACCCTGTGTCCTTGTAAATATTAATTTGAACCAACTAATTCATCCTAAAAATCTATGCACAATTAAGGACACATCTGCCATCGCTGCTGTCTTGGTCTGTTTTTCTTTAAGCTACCTACTAATTTGCTAAAAATCCCATTTCCCACATTTCCTTGTTTGACAGGCAGAGATAATGGAAAGCACATCACTTCTTTCATTCTGTACAAATGAGAGAGCAAACACTGATTAATTTTCTACATGTGATTATAAAGCAGCCAAAATAACACTGAGGATGTCTCTCATTGTGATGCATGCCTCCAAAAGATGATAATGCTTCACAAAGTGACATGGGCACTTTTGTCGGATATGACTTTAGAAGAATCACCTTTTTGGATATTATGCGTTCTGATGAATGCACTTGTTTTTCTTATTGATCAATTCTGATCTTTTATGATGGGTTGATTTCCAAACATGTTGTGGGAAAAGATAAAAAGTACATCTGTAGTATCATGTAGGAGATTAGGTGCATTATATAGTCTGTAGTCATGACAGTGGCTTATGCCATACATTTTGCATTTTGCTGCCCCAGGACCTGGACTGGAATGTTCACTCTCATGTAAAAGAGGATTTTTGAGGGCCTTTGGCATTGCGGCTCTATTATTCTCTTACAGTGCTATTGCACGGAATAAAGTGATTATCAATCATGGCTCTGTTATAAATCCCAAAATACTTCATAGTTCAATATGTGCAAACAATGAAACCAGACACAAACCACTTACTTCATTCTAAAATGAATTAACCCAGAAAAAAAGAGATATGCAATTCTAAGCCCATATACAATGCCAAGGCAGTAATGAGTGGCATAAGAAGGGTTTTGCATTCCCTTGTGAATAGACTATGATGAGAGCACCTGCACTCTGTTCACTGCCAAAATGCCCCCACCTCACCAACATCATGAATTCAAAACCTTTTCAAAAATGTAACAATAATGCATTGGTCCATATACACCTTCATGTTGCTGCAATTAATCATGGCAGTGTCAAAAGGACAAGCCAGTAATTTTCATAGTGACAGAATGATTCAACGGGAGAGCAGAAGCAAGAGAAACAGGGAGAGAAAGAGCACAGAGGCAACGAGAGAGATCCTGGCCATGGCTTAATCAGCTTTCCTTCTTATTAACTGTCATTATCTTTCTTCTTTTCAATCAGTGCTTGCTTGTGCTCTGAGGATGTTCTAATAGTGGCACTGGGAAGCTATTATTGATATGCCACCAGCTTGCCTCAGCGCTTCAGATGCAGACAGATCTTGAAACATAATGGGTGACACTTTTAACTCATGCGTCCATTATATTCAGCCCTCTCAAAGCTGCAGTAGGGAATTTGTTGTGTTGGGTGTCTCCAGAAAGTGGTGAGAAGAAACAGGTTTTTAAAAAGGATGAACTTCCAGACACTGGAGATACTTCAAGGAGTAAAATGTGTGCAATATATGAAAATATGGTGGACCTAGTTTATAAATGTATAGTACAGAACATACACTACACATTGTAGCGCACTTGCCTAGCATTGCTGATAGGTCTGATAGGGTAATATATATTCTAATACAGCCATGCAAGTAAACTGCTTCTATCACCTAAACACTTAAACTAGCATAGTCTACTTTTTACAGAAAAGAAAAAACAAGTTTAACATTACTGGTTGACCACATTTGCATATTTTCTCAGTTCTAATTTGACAATTAAAGAACCAATAAAAGGGAACATAGTCAGCCAGATGAAGGAACAGTAGGAGCCTTATGAAACTGCCTAGTATAACAAGACTTGCAACAGTATATTGGATGAAGTTCAGCACTTTCAAATTTCTATGCTAAGCCAGAATCATGTATCAGACATTATGCTGGATGCTGAAAGGATGTAAAAGGATGTTGCATAGCAACAGGGACTTTTTCTTTTCTTTAAGAGAGCCAAACAATTTATCAAAGCAAATACAAAGCCATGCCTGTTTAGGACAAAAGACTTTTTGTATTGAATGGCTCATGAGGTTCTTCTACACAGCGATAAGAAGTCCACGCTGAGCTGACATATGGTGCTTGTACCTGTGGTTGGCGCTGAACAGCGGAAAGGCACAATTACATGTGTGCATACTCTGTATTGTAGGGTAAAACAGAGATATGGTAATGTAATGAATTGGGATTCAAAGAATACTGAACAGAAGTATGTCAGAGAAACTTTCAAGGAAGGAGGTTATCCTGCCACAGAAAGAGCTAATCATATGCTTTATAAAAGCCAAACCAGGAAACATGTAAGCCAATCATGGTCATTCACTGCAAGCACACAGTTGAGGTTTTCAGCTGTGTGGTGTTAGACATATCTTTAGTTATGGTAGTAAAGATATAGGCACACTTACTGTTTTTGGAAGTTTAGGTTTAGAAGGAAATGTAATGCATTATTGAATCTTTCACTATATGCTGATCTTTCCTCTTACCTGCTATTCTACTCTCTTTCCTTTTGATGTTGGTTCATTATTTTTTAATCAGTTGTTTATTTTCTCCCATTCAAAAATGCAACTACCAAAATAAAATGAAACAATTTGAAAATACGATGGCTAAAATAAGCTAGTAAACTCTACTGTTTGCTATTGAAGTCTACAGTAGCTGCTTTGCAGCATAATTAGCAGCTCTCATTTTTGTCTTCACTCTGATAGTAACTCTAAGTATTGCTTAGACATAAGAGGAACTGTATGTGATTATTGGCAGCATAAAAAAAGTTTTGATACCTGAGAACATAAAAATTGGAGTGAATTCACATTAAAATAACCTTATCATTAAAATGAGGTTATGCATTTATGATTACAGTGTATCAGCGGCAATGAATGTAAAAATAATGTGAAACTGTGAAATGCTTTTCGCTCATGCTGATGCACTTACAGAGAATCATAACCTATGTTTGCAGTTCTGCTCAGCTTTATGGAGCTGAGATCATTGTTTTAGTTCTATGCCCCTCAACTTCATTGCTAAGGTTCACTTACAGCAGTTTCACTGTGTTGGCCTCTGCTGCTAAAGGAAGCTGTTTCAAGTCTAAAAACTCCCTGTACATTCATTGTGTATGAATGCCAGTGGAACACTTAGCTCTATAACAACTGCAAGCAAATAAGCAAATGTGGAACGACAGCTGTTAAAATTTGGTATTTTTAGCATCTTTGTACTTTCAGTGTTCACCAAGGATATTATGTTATCTCAGTTTTGACAAAGACTGGGTTGAAGACACAAAATACAAGTGTATGTTGTAGCCTGAAAAGCCAGTCAATACAAAATTTGTTTTATTTCAAGTCTATGTGAATATATCTTATTCGGCCCATTCTCCAAGACTAAAGTATTAATAACATTTTTTCCCTTCAAAGACTAAGTGGAAAACATTGTTACAGACCACCATACTTTAGAGTACAAAATGCCAATGAATGATCATATTTACTAGCTGTTACTAATTGCTGGCTCAATCAATTCAGTTGGTTTCTTTGTAAGTTGTGAGTCCCTATTGAGACCAGGCTTGCTATGATATGACATTGAAAATAGAGCTGACAACAGCTCATTTTGCAACAAGCCCCGGGCAGTAGCACCGACAAAGACTAAATGAGTTTCATCAAAAAGCAAATGGAGCTGTTTGAAGTTGCAGCCACATAACTGGGCCAAAGCAGAAACACTCAAGCAAATACTTACAAACCTAATAATGAGGTTTTATTATGCAGCATGACCGTAGACAATAGCATAAATAGAACAAATGGACACTATTTAAATGTCATATTTCTCCTTATGTGTATGCAACATATGAGTTAAAAAACAACACCACAACAAAATGCTATTTCTCCAGTGTAAATTTCCTTTTTCAAACCTTATATCTACCAGCTATAAGTATAGTTTGATTTCAAAACAGGTACTTCTTACTAAGTTTTGTCATGTCATTTGGTACATTTTAAGTGTCAAATATTAAAATAATACATGACAGAACTAAGCATGTGCTACAGCCTTAGCTATCAAATGACATTGAATAAACAAAAAATAGTTCTTCCTTTTTTCTTTTTACCCATTAAAAGCACCACAGTTAAGACTTAGAATTGGATTAAATATAAATTTCAAAGGGCTCAGTGAGACTAGAGTGTGAAAGTCTATTCTTAAAACCTGTCAGAGAACATTGGCAAGGTTTTTGGTTTATTATACGAGTACACAGCAAGTTAGACAGGTCATGATCAGTTCTCCTCTGAGGCAATGTTTCCGTCCAAATTGAAAGTGTTTTCCTTCTCGTGTTCCTTGAATCAGCAGACGTGGCCTTATATCTTACATCACTCTAGTCCAAACACAATATTCGCATATATGGTGCAGAGCTAATTCGCAATACTGAAACTACTGTCTGTACAATATATTTGGTATATTTATTCCTATGCTTTTCTATTTGGAGCAAACAAATCTCATTTTAAATGAATTAACCTTCTTTGGATGGTTTGATATTCTGAGTGTGGAAGCTTTTGGACCCTGTGCCTCCTGTGCTGTTAAGCTTTAATTTAAAGACACTTACCTGGCTTGCTATGGGGCTTACTGCTAATAAATAATTGAAATACTTTTTGTAACTTAGTCAAGTCACTTTTATGATATTTAAATGTGCATGATTTATTGAAACTTATTTTATATTAACAAAACATTTACATCCTTTGCTCATTTATGATCATATCAACAACTCTGCAACCTGCTACCCAAGGGTTGCACAGCTCAAAGACTTTTAGTGGTAATGCATTTTTCTGGTTATTCTGACACCTCATGAATGCCTTATATTCCACCCCATGAGAGCGCTAGGAACATAAAAGGCCCTTCACTCTAAAGTACTCACATCCAGGTGTTTTCACTTAGATGGGCTAATTAAACCCCTTCTCTGGACTGTGAGTTTGAACAAACTGTGCCGGACTAAAGTAAAATCCCCTGTTTCACACATTTGTGGAACAAGTTTAATCTTTGTGTTTTTAAGGGGAAAAAAAACCAACCTGTATGGTGACTTTAACAAACTGCCAGCAAACTGTAGCTCTACTCAGCTTCAAACAGAATGAGTAAGAACGCCTGTGTGGGTGTGCCGGACTAATAAAATCTAATACAATTTTTTTCAGGGTTTGTTGTGGCAAAGGTCCTCAGTGGTAAAATGGAATTGCTTAAAAAAGGTGCTTTGAAAACAAAATTATGTCATCTTTTGGATGCCATTGGATTCAGGTTTCCCCATATGATTAATGTAGGAGCTCCATGACAGCGGTCCCCAACCCCCGGGCCTCGGTGAGTTGAGGCTCAGGTGTGAAATGTATGGTTTTCAGGGTTTTTATCGGTTTTCAGCGTTATTTTGTTATCGTTTTGATCGTTAACTCGGTTTTCCTGGGTCTTTTCACGTGTGTTATGAATAAATCTTCTTTTTTTCAGTACCGGTACTAGTTTTATTTTGTTGTATTTGTCCGCGACACCTCAAAGGCCGGTCCGTGAAAATATTGTCGGGCATAAACCGGTCCGTGGCGCAAAAAAGGTTGGGGACCGCTGCTTTATGATATGTTAGTGTGGAAGGTATAGTGGTCATCAATAGTCAGTTGGAAAGGTTTCTGTGTTTACGGTCTTTCATGTCTAAATCAAGTTCAACCAAATAGCTTGTTACTTTTATGTAAACCTATGATTTTGTCCATTAATGTTATTTTTTGTAGACATGCCAGCAATCATTCTTTCTAAACGTCAAAATATTAATTAGGAACAATGCTGCTTGCTTTTCCCCCAATTTTTTTGATCCAGTCTAAGATAAGGTGCACTGTTTCATGCACATATCCTTTATTGCAGCGTAGTATACTAAGTAGCAGGTTTCCTCTAATACATTGGATCGACAATTACAATATAAACGGGGGAACTTACATGAAGTGTTTTTGGCTGGGCATTGTGTACCTGGAGTCAAGTGTTTTTGCCAGTGCACAAAACCCTATATTTATAGATATAAGTTGTAATGGCAGCTATTACCTTCATGAGTTTTTATTATATGGCGTGCTGCAGGGAGGAGCCTGTTCTAACATTTGAATCCGAGCTTTATTTCGAGCCCCTGATGGCTCTTTCTTGCTTCACATTCGTAAACCCTCACAATACTCTTTCACATGATTCTTCATTAGGTGGTAGACGAGGTTTGTTGTGTCGGTGTCTGTGGTGGGGACCAGTTTGCACAGTACATTTTTCTGCTCTGTGTCAGACTTTTCATTAACTAATAAATTCCATGCTACAGAGGTAACCCCTACTTTAGAAATGAGCTCCTCGATTTGTTCTGGCTGGTCCTTCTGTATTGGTGTGATGACTATTGCA
Organism: Rhamphochromis sp. 'chilingali'; assembly: GCF_963969265.1. Classification (NCBI taxonomy): domain Eukaryota; kingdom Metazoa; phylum Chordata; class Actinopteri; order Cichliformes; family Cichlidae; genus Rhamphochromis; species Rhamphochromis sp. 'chilingali'. The sequence continues at coordinate 30,675,822 of NC_137936.1, read as the reverse complement.
AAATGTCATCTAAAGCAATGAAAAAATATTGTAGTAAACAGTGTGTTTTGCGACAGCATGAAATAAATGATATAATATGAAACGACAGTTGTTTTAATATCTTTTTCCATTATATTTCGTCATATCACACATCCCTAATAGTGATCGATAGTGAAATGAAAAATCACATTGCTTTTTTTTGTTGGTTTAATCTCAATTCAGTGACTAAATCATTCAATTGGTCCATCACTGACAAAGCTAATTAAAAGCAATGTGACTTATCCTTTTTTTCACCAGTGCGTCAGAAAAAAAGGACCCAGCAGTGCTTAGCTTTAATGGCTTTAGGCACCCTGTGAAATCACAACAGGCAAGAACCACAGTAGACATCACACTATCAACCAGGAAGTACCTGAGAGACGGAAATCATGTTCACCTTGTATTCACCTCTCACTGAGCTCATAATTGCTGGAGAAAGGTGCACTGAGGGTCTGGAGTCCATTACCATATACCCATGGACAATGATTAATGACCCAGTGGGAACTAACAGCAAGTGACTGCTCTCAAACAGCGTCCGTAAGCTCATATGCCACCAAACATCTGAGTATATACTTCAGATATTGTAAGACCTTGTTTTGCACTTCAAAGCATTGAGAAAAATGTGACTGTGACTAACACAGATGCATACAGCTGTATGCATCTGTGTTTCTAAATGTGTGTGGATAAGGGTGTACTGTTGTGGTTGTGTGGTCGCAGAAGCAGGGTTTTGAGTAATTGGCCTATGGATTCTTTCTAGTTTTGTATTTTGTATTTAAAGATCGTCTTTGGATACGAATTTAGCTTTCTATTCACACTGTTATTTATTTGTGTTTACATGTCTTCTTTGTATAAGTTCTTTCTGGATTTGTTATTCGTGCCTTTAGGTCTTAGCCTGAGTTCCTGATACACTTACGTTAATTTACTTACTTTGTGTTCCCATCCTTTTCCTTGTCTTTGTATTTGTCTTTTTATCTTTCTCATTTGCCTGTTTGTCATTTGTGTCAAGTTAATCTTGTCCCCCGTGTCTGTTGTTACTCTTATTTCTATTTTATTTTGGCTATTGTTGTTCTCTGGGTTTTGTGTGGAGTTTTTCTTCCTGTCTTATTAGGTTGTCTGTGTTCCCACCTGTTATAGCTCCCCTCGTTATCTTGTGTGTGTATATACTGTCTCCTCTTGTCCTTGTTGCTGTGTGTCACCTTGCCCTATGTTTCCTAAGATTTCTGGTGTCCGGGTTGCTGTTTCTGTTCATTAAATGCTTTCGGACTGTCTGTATTCCATTGAGCTTATGGGATTAAAGTGGAATTTTGAGTTTAATTCCTGTTTCTCAAGTCCTGCATTTGGGTCCACGATCCACAACCTTGACATTAATTATAATAATTATGTGCGAATGAAATAACCTCCATAACATGCAATTACATGAACCGTGTAAATTTGATCTACTCATTTTATTGTCTACATTGCACAACAAACATATTTATGATACTCAGTCACCGGTCAGTTTGCCTTCTGTGGATCTAGAAAGCATATGATAGGGTACCAGGAGAGGAATGGTGAAAGTGTATGAGGAAGTCAGGAGCGGCAAAGAAGTATATGAGGGTGGTAAAGGACGAGTGTGAGGACAGCGAGACAGCGTGGGGTTGGACTGACAGATGGGTTGAAGTTGGGGGTGGAATTACACCAGAGGCTAACTCCAAGCCCTGTCTTTGCAGTGGAGATGGACAGGCTGACAGATGACGTCTCCATGAACAATTATATTCAGAGACAACATTGTAAGCTTTATTTAGAGTAGTGAGAAGCTGAAAGAGAGTCTGGAGAGGTTGTGGTATGTACTGGAGAAAAGAGGAATGAAAGTCAGTAGATGCAAGAAGGAATACACGTGTATGAATGAGCGGGGGAGAGGTGGAAAGGTGAAGATGCAATGAGTAGAAGTGGTGAAAATGGATTTTAAATACCTAGGGTCAACCTTACCAAGAAATAGTTAGCGTACAAAAGATGTGAAGAAGAAAGTGCAGGAAAGGCGGAATTGGTGGAGACGAGTGTGATTTGTTACCGAAGGTCAGCAGCAAGAGTTTCACAAGACATTAGTGAGATCTGCTATGATGTATGGCTTGGAGATGTGGCACTAGCAAAAAGACAGGAGGCTGCAGGTGGCAGAGCTGAAGATTTTCAGTGGGAGTGACCAGGAGGGACAAGATTAGAAATGAGTACATCAGAAGAACGGCTCAGGTTGAGCAGTTTAGAGACAAAGTTAGAGAGGCAATGTTGAGATGATTTAAACAGAGGGAGAGATATAGAGTGGATATACTGGACAAAGGAAGTAAAAAAAATGAAGCTGCCAGGAGGAAGAAAAAATTGGAAGACCACAGAGGAGGTTTCTGAGAGAGGATCTGCAGAGTGCTTGTGTGACAGAAGAGGGTGCAAGGGACAGTATTACATGGAGGAAGATGATTCACGGTGGCGACCCCTAAATTGAGTAGCCAAAAGAAGCTGAAATGAAAGTAATAGCAGCACATATTTTAAATGACTGCAGGAAGATGCCTTCTAAACTCTGATATTATTATTTAGCAAATAACAGCAAATTTCAGTGGGACGCATATATAAATAGTACTGGTCTGTGCACTGAAAAACAAAAAAACATGCAACAGAGTTTCTGTTTGTCTATAATAAACAACAGGGATCTGTGTGCTGTAAAGGCAAGTCCCAATCGAGCTGGCAGCATGGTACATCTTCAGCAGCAACTCACCGATGGGGCTGGTTTCCCTCCCTTTGCAGTGCAGACAAGAGTCAGATTCTGGGCTTGGTATCGACTGAAAGGGGCTGGAGTGTTTTCTGCCACCACTGATATGTTGTTTGGGGGTGCTGTGAAAGACAAGGGAAAAGATGTGTGAAACAGCATCCTAACACACAACCTGAGAAATTCATAAACACTTACAAAACATCAGTTTTCACTTTCTCTGTGCATTGCAAGAGTTATTTCGTGATGAAATGTCATCTTAGGGTTATATATGTAGGTGGAAACCCTACTGGCAAAACTGACAGCAAGGTAAGAGCATAAAAGGGAAAGCGGATAAAGAGAATTGCAATTCTGTCCAGATATTTAAAACTGACTAAAACAAATGTAGAGACCTACTTTATCTATCTACTATATCTATTTTCAAAAGAAAGCAAAAACCTGCTGTGAGAATCTCAGCTTTAAATGGAAACTGAATGGCGGGGACAATATGTTCGAAACTCCCCAGGGCTCATGCGAGTCGGATAAGGCTGATAAGGTAGAAAATCTCATACATATCATATCACTAACCCTCTATCTGAATCTCTCTAGGGATTCCAGCAAGTATGTCATGGTAGTGTAAAGGGAAAACATGTGAGCAAGACTTCACAGCACTTTAGAGGAGCACAGGGAGGGGAAGGGGGTAATGAATGGAAATCTCACACGTTCCCCAGAAAATCAGCTGTTCAACATGCAGTGCTCTGGTCCTTTTTATGGCAGCTTAAATATGAACGTACATACTTCACAGACCACTGTGTGATGGTTTAAATGAAATATTAACAGATACCTGGTGACAGTCATGGCTACCTACACAAGGACTATCTGACTTTTGATCAGGAATGCAGAGCATCAAAAACAGTTTTCACAACATTTTCTATTTTTCTTTCATGTAATTGTGTTTTTATCTCTGTGAGGGATTTCATGAAACATTGTGCACACATATTTAAAAGTTAGCTGCTCAACAAAATTTGGCAGCAGGACGCTTTAGTAACACATGAACAGGCCTGAGCTCTTATCAGAATAAGAAACATTTTTGTAATGCCTCAAAAACTCTGTGAATGGAGAGAAGAATCTTTTTGAGACAGATAAGGCCGATAAGGCAAAAAGAAAGGTCACGCAGAGATCAGTGGCTTTTTCATGTGCCAGTTTTATGTGTAAATCTATCAAGCAGTTTTAAACAGACATGCCACAGCAATTAATTGATTAAAAGCAGGTTGGTGGGGGATTCAGCTGCTGGCTCGGGTGCCTCTGTGTTTCCACACCTCTTAATTGCTTATTGATGGAATTCATATGGTTGTAAATTAACCTTAGAACACTCCATTAGCTTACTGACAAGCCTGTCTCAACCTGGCATATGATAAGCTGTCAGAGGTGTCTGCTTCTGACCAGTCAAGCTCAAGTACTTGACACAGCAGTGTATGTAAATGGCATATAGTACAGTGAAGCTGCACTAATATGCACACCATATAATAAGATGATAATAAAAGAAAGCAATTCAACTTTATAGGGCTACAATATTGATTGCTGTATTCTATAAAACAAAATTATATTCTGTTTTGTGGAGTCCAGTAAATGTATTCTGGACACTCCTGGTACTTTTTTCCTGAGCTGTGCAGTTAAAATATGAATTAGTTTTGCAATATGAACATCTGTGAACACAAAGAGATCAAGAGAGTTTTTCCAGCAATCTGTAGAGAGCTTTAGCACAAACACATGTAATAAGTTAATCTCATGAAAACTAATCTAATTACAATAAAAATAATTACTGTTAAATTGGATGTCTCCATTTGTCTAATAAACACAGATAATCCCCTGAAAGTTATCTAAAGCACTAGAAAAAAAGATGCCTTCTTTAGTTACAAAAATTACTAGTACAACCTTAAAAATGCAGAAATAAATTGATTCCTCACTCTGGTTCAGAGGTGCTTCACATTTATCATGATACTCTATTATTTTCTGCCCTGTAGGTGTGAGGGCATCTAATAGAAGTCAAAGCCTAAGACGAGCCTTAAGCCTTGGTGAAATATTTGATATGATTAATACCAAGATGTACTGTGCTGTGCACAGTATTTTCAAACACAACAACCCTAAACAGGATTAAGATGGCTGAATGTAATGATTGCATCTTTCATACCTCATTTAATAGAAGTTGTCTCTTTGCTCACTTGTTAAAGGTTGAGCTGATTTTTCTTTTCTGTTTTTCCCTGCGATGGAGTTCTTTGTCTTACAGAGATCTTCATATCACTTATTTGAAAAGAATATACACATATTTTAAATATAAATAATTTAAAATGTCTCTCTTGACAAGGTTACTGCCAAACGCAATATTTGGGACTGATAGCGCTCATACAAAACATGGAGAGAAAAATATTTGCACTGAAACTCCCCCCCCCAAAAAAATGTCACAGTCAAGTGTGCTAAACAATACGTCCTCTTGGGAAAAATGTCAAAAGAGGAAAAACTTGCAGAAAAAATAAGAAATATCAATATGAAAATGTGACATTCTTCCAGAGTTTTCTTTAAAGACTCAAACAACCGAAGTAGATATATAACAATTCCAAAACCCTCTTTATGAAATCTACACACATTGTATGGGCATAAAATATTTCTCCTCTATATACCTGTCAGTGCTTTAACATACTGGCTGTGGCAACAGCAGATGCCACGATACACCCATTTCTGCCAACCTTTAAAAAAGCAACGAAAAAGTTGGAGGATAGGGTGGTGGTGTTAGAGAAAAATAAACCTTTGACAGGTAGGAGGTCAGGAGATGTCCTGATTAGGAGATTTGTACTTTTCATTTCTATTAGCTTATTAGATTTGGACAACAAAAACTACTTTTGTTTCTACTTCCACAACACTAAAAAATAATGCTTACCCAGTGTGTTTAAATGTGACTCCAGGGGGCAATTTACAAGCGTCCATATGTGATGAGTTAGGGCCCATTGCCCTAATGCAGCCTGGTGTGTCATGACACTCAGACATTTTATGTGGAATGGTAGCAGCTTTGACTAAACAGAAGTATAGGATGTCCTGGAAATAAAAGTGGTTTTCATGATCTTTTCATCTTTTCTTTGCCGGTGTATTTTCTCCAATCTCAGGGGCTCATTTTATTTCTTCAATCGTTACTTAAAATTAAAACTTTTTGAAAACTTGCAATTACTGTTTTAGGATGACAAAACCACGAGAGGTGAGACACCTTTGCCTAGTCTGCAAAATATATACTGTATAAAATGCTGGGTGTGTTTCATTGCATCATAAAATATAGATCCCGAAGCCTATGAAATGTGAGGTCTGCAGTCCCACAGCCTGCCGTCTTTGTTTCAAAAACCGCACTTGCACAGCACTGCATTAAAAGCAACATTTAATTCCTTTTGTCCCTAATAGTACTACTGCTAGTCACATCAATAACAATCTCTCCCGCTATTTACCACCTCCTTTTTTTCTATATCCTCAAACAGCATTACTCTGCTATCTTTACTAACAAAAAAGAAAAACAGAAAGGGAGAAAAAAAGAGACAGCCTTCCCTGCCTCATAATTAGGGGATTTAGAGCTCTGGAGACAGCTGGACTCACAAGCCACTCCCAACATCCCCCTGTACTAAGCACCCTGACCTTGAGTCCACATCTCTGGGGGTTTATTTATTGTGTGTGTGTTGTATGTGTGGTGGTTGTGGTTGTAAGATGAGCGTTGCAAGAAATACTCTCCAGTCCAGTCCATGGCTTTTACTTCTACTCTTACTGATATTAATACATTAACTGAACTGTACTTATTCAAATGTTTCAAAGTAATCAAAGTGGGACTTTTGAACGAGTTCGGCAAACTAAATGAATGTAATTTCACTTGAAGGCATTTTGCCTCTCAGCATTAAAGCTAAGAGGATTTACTTCATTCTTAATTCCTGTATGGCTTTTGTGTTAGCCCTTTTATAGACTAATGATCAATAAGGTGCACTAGTGCCTCACACACCACATGCCGCAAGAGGCTCCCAACATCTGTACCTGCATTTATTGGTACAGAGAGTATTGTGGATAGACGGACAGAAAAGTAAAATAAAAAATTGCCAAAATAACATAAATTCCTCTCTGAGTTTTAAAAAGTTGAAGGTTGAATTAAATATGCAAGCAGAAAGAAAGACATTTGATCCCAAAAAACATCTAAATGTACTTTAGCAATGTAGTACTTTCTCTACTGCTTTGCAGCAAAATATTTCTCTTATTCTCATTTCAGTGAGATTTTTTCATTTTAAAGAGGTCAGGTACAGCCTATAAAAATTGTGGAGGTATTTGACATATTTGGACAATCAAACATACAGCTCTCTTTTAAACACTGCCTCTAAAAAGAAAGTTATTATTTCTCAACAAACTAGAAAATAATTTATGGATTTTCATTAACTGAACAAAAATGTATATCGTCATCTTCTGTGGAAAAGGTATGTATGTATGTGTCTGACCGTAGACGCTAACATTGCCTTTTAGCAAAAAACAAATCAACAACAAAACAAAATAATTTTAGTTGCATGATATCCAGGGGTCTCTCGAATATGGAGCCGCTTCAGATCCTTCTGCATAAGTTTAAAGGGATTCAAATCATGACTTAGGCAATTCCATAGCCATCTTTTTTTGACTAATTTCTTGGTGGAATTGCTAGTATGTTTTAAAATGATTGTCCTTTTGGAAGATCCACTTCAAGCTTCAGAATAATGACATTATCTTCAGTCACTCTTTGATATGATATAGAGGTCTCCAGTCTATCACAGGGCGAACATAGAGAGAATGACAACCAGTCACACTCACATTCACACCAGTTAACAAGTTAATCTAACCCCATTAATAAATGTGGGGATTTTGGACTGTGGCCAGAGTATCCGTACAGAACCAACAGAAACGCGTGAAGATTGGCCACCCAGCATCTTCATTTTCTGTCTCCTCACTATATGTTCCTGGCACTAATATTTTCTCCTCATCGTCTCACACAACTCATTCAGTTACCAACATTTGTTTCCATGTCACCCATGACAAAGCTATGTGCATTTAGTATAATTTTATTAATTATGAAAACATCATTCTTCAGAGTAAGCCAGTATATTACTTAGCTGCTCCTAAATGTAGTTTATAATTGGCCCAAAACACAAAAGCATAAGTGAGAGTTTAACTGGGAAAAGTGGAAACAGAATTGCCCGTGCCAGATTACTGCAAATTAAGCGACTGGAAACTCAGAATGTCAATTTAATTGACTCTTTCACCTAATATCCATCCCAGAGGAATCTGAAATAGTAGTTAATTGCTTCATCCCTGAGCATCTTCTATGATCTCAATTTCACTCTTTGGCTTGAGGATATGATTTTGGCATCCAAAAAATCAAAACAAATTTTACACTGCAAGCTCCTGGCATTGCACAAAACATACAGCATCCCCCTCTGGTGCCTCACTTTTACTCTAAGGGTGAGATTGTTCCTAACACAGATGTTTGTGGAAAAATATGCATGTGTAGAGACACATACTTACACACACATGCAAGTGAAACAGTCGTTTTTATAAGCTCATGGGTGTAATTGTGACCTCTTGTAAGTCTAATTGTTATATTTTCGTTATTTAACAGACACACCTTGGGCATGCCAGACGGAGTTAAGCTGAATAAAACATAAAACTCTCTTAAAAGTTTTTGCATTCTTTATTTTGAAAAGGCTAACAATTGGATAGACCATTAATGTAGCAGTGGGGAAATAAAGGGTTATTTCAGTGGCAGACTGAAATAAAAGTTAAATCTTTTTGAGAAGAAAAAAAAGAAGATATCTTGAAATGTTTGCTGGCATGAGTTCTCGGTTTCCAGTGTGTGTGTGTGTGTGTGTGTGTGTGTGGGGGGGGGGGGGGTCCCAAAAAGACACTGAAGTTCTTATTTAATCACTTTTTCTATTGTGCTTTTGTATTTGCATATACACTCCACCTTGTTAATTTGCACGGGTTATTATTGTGCTGTCAGTACATATCAGATCCTCCTGCCCCAGCCAACCACTGAGTGGTGTAGCTGCTCGCGAAGAGAAGGAGACTCTGGTGGCTGTCAGGAAGAGGAAGGGGATGACACAGAGACAAAAGCTTGTGTCACATTGAACAAGTCCCCCAGTTCCGAAGCCCATTAATCATACCGGTGGTGTTGAAAATGCACCAAGCACATAGATTACATGCCTGCGTGTTTGGACTGGTCTGCCTGTTTTTAGATTGTGAGAAATATGTTTGCACATTCGTGACTTGAAAGACTTTTAAGTGATGCATTGCTGAGGAATGTCCGTTGCTCCTCAAGAATTCTTCTCATAGAATTACAATCTACAGTCTGAACCCAACCTCACCCTCACCCTCACGTAAAAAAAGGTTTAGGATTATTACTAAATATACTAAATATATTTCACTTTGTACGATAAAGAGAATAATGTGGAGCGTAGGAATAGTTGTGCCTTTTTCCACCTCTTGCTCAGTTTCCATATGGTAAGAGATATGATAAGTCATGGCTGCATATGGCTCTTTCCCCATTCTCTCCCCAGGCTGCTGTTGTCTGATGGTAAACCAGTCTTGGACTTGCAACTTTGTACGTGTAATGAGGGCAAGGGGGACAGAAGAGAGGATTTTACAAGCACAGTTTGAAGGCTTGGTTGAGACAAGACAAAAGGGAAAGCTTTTTTGGGCTCTCAAATAGCAGACAGTGGCAGATGGGACTTACCCTGTACCCAGCCCAGCATCAATTATGCCTTGACTGGCACCCTTATCCCTAAAGTCCATTTTTGCTCCAGGGCAGAGGTTTGGATTTTCAGTTGGTTACAGTTTACCTCCTATACCTCTTGCCTTGTCCAGCCTCACCTTTCAGGATTGAGGGAAGTCACATGGATACACCTTTAAAATTCCCAGTATCTTGTGGATTCACTTGATGTGTGTAGGTGCAATATAATTTTTTAATTTTGCTTTATTTGTCATTTATTTTAATTTTAAAACACTTAATATCAAAATACGGCTGTAGTCATATGAAGCCGAACAGCGAGGTAGTGAAGTATTCATCATTCAATTATAATCCCCAGACCATAAACAATCCCCCATAAAGTCTTTGAAAAAAATCTACTTCAAATGCCTGCAGCCAGATGGCCACAGGCTCTGCAAATGTCGATATGGTATACACAACATTCAGGGACAGGGAGGAGAATTCATATTTCAAGCTGACATGTAAGGGTTGTTGATGGGGCAGTTATGACCAAGATAAATGGGTAACAATGCATCAACAGTTTCTCTTTTTAAAATGGGCAAGAAATACAAGAGAATGACTTTTATTACCTTGGCATAGTTAACCTTTTCTTTAGTCTTAATTAAAAATACTTTTGAACAGCTCACTCTTAGTTATTGTCAGTAATTGAATAGTTATTCAATTGTCATTTTGCCAGTTTAAATATTTCACTTTAAGAAAGTAAGAAATAAATGACAGTCTTTGCTATAAGACACACAATCTCTGCTATTAAATCAGTGAAAATAACAAACTTCTTTGTGCGTCCAACTCAAGAGACTAATTTTATAATCATCATAGCATATCCTGACCGCAGTGCAAATAATAACATGTGCAATTGCTGAGTTGTTGATATATTTTACCGAACTAATTTTACTGTCTTTCAATATTTGGGGAGCAATACATATGTGGATCTTCCTTTTTAAATTAAAGGTTTTCTAGATATAACAATGTAGTGCACAAATGCATTCAGACATGTGCATTCCTAAGCGCCCTATGAAAATTTGACCTTTATAAATCTTGTGAGGAGATCTCGCAGGGAGCATCTAAACTGAGAATTTAAAGTTTAAAAATCTCTCTGGGCTTTAATTATTCATCGTGGCTTGAATGGCAGGTGAAACACTGATCTATACTTTAGTTTCACAAAGAGAATATTTGAAAGTACACCTGCACCAGCTTAACAGAGTTTCATGTGTGTTTTAATGTTTTTACACAAAAATACATTTCCTATGTGAATTTACTTGGACCTAGAGTGAAGAGAAGAGGTGTTTATTTAGTAAACTGTAATGTTAGGATCAAACTGAGATGCAGGGCACTAGTAAAATATTTACTGTGAATACTGTCTTGTATCTGTGTGGAGGTGAGAATGGGTCAATGAGTGTAAAAGTGTAAAGCATTTGAAATAAAAGTACTTCACATAATACAAATGATTAATCCAAATTTAAAAGCAGATATTTACTACTTTGTCATGACAATTTAATTCTTTTTCTTGCCTCAGCTGAAAGGTAGTAGCAGGCCACACGTGCATAAATGGTTGTAAAATGGTTTTAACTGGTTCCCCAGCATCCCCATTTTTGGAAGATGTTAAAAAAGAGAGAAAAACCCAAAGTAGCTACAAAGGGCAGTGTGCTCGCTGTAGTCAATTAATTCCTCGGGGAGATGAGGAAGAGGGAATGTTTAGAGTGTCTAACATGACTAGAGGGATAAAACTGGTTAATCAAATGCGAATGTCCTCCCTGTGTTGTTTCTGACTAATGGGTTATTTGTGATGAGTAATTCTCAGAAAAGAATGGGATATAAATAAATGCTAGCATGTCTGAACAATGTTCAAACCTCTTTGCTGAGTATGACTCTTTTTTTTTTCAACAATAGAAATATTGCGGTAGTCCTGTTGCATCTGGATATTCAAACAATAACCATATAGTATTATACTGTGGTAAAATCTACAGTTGACTGTTACATTAATCTATCTTTGCGTTTATGTCTGCTCATTAAGTTGCTGCTCAGTTTTTCCACCACTATGGCGAACAGTAAATGGACTGGCTCTTATTTAGAGCCTTTCTACTCTACTTGAGCACACAAAGCACTTTGTATAACATGTCTCTTTCACCCATTCACGTCCATTCATAGAAGTAAGTTTTTTGTTGCACCTTTGTACTTTCTATCTAACATTCGCACTCAGATGAATGCAATATCTTGCCCAGGGATACTTTGGCATGCAGACTGGAGCAGCCTGGGATGGAACCACCAACCTTATGATTAGTAGATGATCTGATGAACCTACTGAGCTCCAGGTATAGCTATCCAGTAAAGCTTTACCGATATTCAAAATCGAAATTCACATATAAGGCTGCTTATTTCACCAGTCTGAACAAATGCACCCAGTTTCAATTAACCAGATTACATAATACGAGTGGAAATTCTCTGATTTTTTGTTTGTGTGTTTTGTTTTGTTTTATCCTAAATATAGCTTTGCATGTTATCTTCTTTGCTGCGAATATTGGATTTTAAAGGCAAATCACCAAAGAAGCTCTCAGGAATGAACTATCTGAAATATTTAAAAGTGAGCATATCAAAACATTTCTGAAAAAAAGTAGCGCCATACATCATAAAATTATAATGATCTTTTTATCTTTACTTGTCACTTGTAAGATTTTTAAAATCAACAGAGAAATAGTCAAGAAGGATGGAAATGTTACCCTGTTGCTGTGTTCTCCAGAGTCCATTCATAGAGGCATGCCTCTACTCAGTGCACCTGCAATTCCTCAACTTAATTTCTGTGGTGCATCTATCAATATTTACTGGACACAACAAACATTATGAGTGACATTTACACTCCTCCTCAGGAAAAGACTAAATCCACAAGGCAGAGTTGATTTAATTTCTCAAAGGACTAAGCCAGGCCTGTTGATCAGAGCACTTTTCTCTGCTTTTTCTTCTTATTTACCCATGTTTTGTTCATCTTATCGTTTTGTTTGTCAGCTTCATAAGCAATTACATTAAGCGCTATGGTGAATCAAATCAGAAGCTCATTGTGAAAAAAGCCTATGCGTTAAACACTGAGAAGAATATTTTTTTTATCTTTGTGTGTGTGTGTGTGTGTCTATATGCTTGTGTGTACACACACACACAAGCATATAGACACAAAAAGAGAGAGGATAAATATGTACATAATTAGAATACCTCAAATACTTTAAAAATTAAAATAATAACATTTAAATCGATAGTAACCTTCATAAAGACTCAGCACTTTTTTAAACATGAGATACAAATGTAAATCAACCATTAGCTCTGAAATGATACTTGATTACTTCATGGTGACATATTACATCTCCAGTTCCTAAATATTCATGTATGCAGTGGTTCTGATTTTCGGCCATAGAAAATATTAGATTTATGCAGAGGGTGAAAACAGCTTTCATTTTCAAAATAAATTGAACTGTGATGGTGAAGCGGCTCGTTTTAAACTAGAAATGATGACTAACATCCCGGTGATCCTGGCCTCCTTCTGTGCCATAAAGAAAGCCGTTTTCTGCCTCCCACCTCTGAAGTTTTTGATCATTAATTCAATGCAGCGAACAACTTCTGAAAATGTTATCCAGTAGACCATGCTGGATATGTACACCAATGTATGTACCTTTAGGCATCTTTCACTACAATTCATATTTTTCTATGTAGACAGTTGAATCGTTGAGCGAGACATTTCAGTCAATTTATCATCAAATCCCAAAACTCCCATTCTTTACTTGGGTTATTTCACACATTTCATACAAATTTAAAAACAGTCTCAATTTAATCGAAAGTTTTTCCTTCAAGACATTTTGGGTTTTGTTTCAAGGACGTCTTTAATAGCCAAAACAATTAGAAATTTAACTGACATTCCATGAGACGTGGCAGTTACTGAATTAAATGGTGCTGAAATGCTGAGAGATCGGGCTGAGACAATTACAAAATGAAAGACTTGTTAAGACTCAATTAAAGTGTGGTTTTGGATTTGCAAAGGACAAAAACAGAGGAGACCATAAGTCAAGTTCTGAAATGAGCCATACAGTACTACAAATGCCAGGTTCTTGTAAAACAATACAGTCTTTGAGATTGCCTGGCAAGGCAAGCCTTCACCAGCTCCAGTAAGGCATGGAGACAGAAAAAAGAGACCACAGGAAAACTACATTTATGTGCAAAAATATTACATTTTAAACTGGTATTTATAAAGAAATGTAAATGTAGACTATTTAAAACTTAACATTAGTATGTACTGAGAAATAAAGGAGGAATGCTAAAGATGAAAGTAGAAATCATCACAAATTTTGCAGTGAAGCGAGATTTATTATTTATGATTGAAACAGTTTAACCATGCATACCTGTACGCTATTTTTTGTCATGAATCTATAAAGTTTTATGCACCTGGCTTTAGAACGGACCTCATGGCTGGTGAACACTGAATTCAAGGGTCATGAATTTTGCCTTCATATTAACTGCACATGTAGAGAGCCACTTCATCACAGCACCCTACAGCCTGAAGCCATGATTACAGTTTTCCTTGAGTACATCACCAGTTCCCCATGTAGAATGCTATAATTGCTGATGACCAGATTGCTCTGATTCACCCTGGAAATTGCTGTGATTCAGCCTGGAGTTTGATTTTTATGAATATTTGTATTTGTGAGAGGATGTATTTTCACTAAATGTGTGCATGCAAGTACAGTGATATGTTTACACATATATGTATGCCTGTCAGTGACCATCTGTTTAGCATCTAGTTTATTTCAAAAGTTCAAAGAAAAAGGGTTGAAATGGATATTTTAAGAGATACCAATTGTAAGAAAAAAAATCTGTCCCTGTAAAGACACAGCTTTTACAGTATTTTTAGACAAAAACCCCTTCAAAGATAAAAGCCTTCTACACATGCTTTTTGTGTCACAGAATCAGAAGGCTGTACAAAAACAGTGAGAGTTCTTAAAAATTGTAGTTCTTTATTAAAATACACCAAAGAGATTTAATGGACATTTCAGGCTCTGAATTTCTGGGATAAAAAAAAAAAATCATTTTATGTGTTTAATTCAGAAATTTTTTCAAAATTCTAGAAAGAAAGAAGAAGAAAGTAGAAGACCACTAGTCAGTGTTTTTATTTAAATGGGAAGTGTAAAAAAAAAAGTCATCATCAGTAGTGTTGTCTTTCTTTTTCATTCTTTTTTACTTAATTGAATATATTAAACTAGTTTCACTTCTGTCAGATAAAGAGTGCACAATTTTATGTTTTGTATGAACTAAACCAAGCCTTTATATATGGAAACTTTGCAAGAAAAAACCCCCAAAAACCACATAACAAATACTTATATTATTTTTTTTTTTACAGAAGGTCAGTGTCACATAACAGAGATATTTTAATAAATAAATTCCAGTGGTGGTGAATATCAACAGAGCCAGAAATCAGATAAAATGCTAGATTTCACGCATGGTGGCCTCATGGTGGGGCAGATGGGTAGCTTTGAAAAAGAATTAATGGAGGTATGATTTTTCAGTCAAGCTTAGATGAGGACACATGCTACCGATACACAAATCCCTATATTTTCTATGACTTCAAAAATAGCTTTTTTGCATGTAAATCCTTAAAAGTAGTTGGATTTAGAAAGTGCTCAGATTCCTGGTCATCTAGTAGGGATTGTGGGGATTTCTGTTCAAACCAAACTGAAGCTTAGGGAGTTTGCAGTGACGTTCTAATCAATGCAACAAGGGTCTGCCTTAATGCCACTACTGCTGTGCTATCGCACTGGAAAAACCTTAGCTCACTTCAACATTTTGTTGACAGATGTGCATATGCAGACCCCTCACATTTCTATAAGTCTATAACACTGAAAAATATGTGTGTTTTGATAATATTTAGATGATTTATTTGCAATTCAACTCAGTGCTGAGGATGCACAACATTTCACAAAGTCAGTGAAGTGCGAAATTGATGCACAAGCATCTATATCTCTACTTTCAAGCGAGCAGGAGTACAATATAAGGATTACTGAAACAAATAGAAGTGTGTACAATACTGAGTTCATTTACAACAGTAAGAGATTAAAATATGACAGACTGTCCCATTAAACTATTATGAGTGGCTTTTTGAATATTACACATGGTCAGCTGCTGTGTAGTAAAGCATTTTGCATTTTCACTTTAATACACATTATTAAGGTTATTGCATTATAATCTTACAGTTCTATTGGTATTACTAGGTCAGCCGTTAATAATACAGATTTAGAATAAGTGTGGAAAATTAAAAGGAAATGTGGTATATAAATATTTGTTAGCTGCCTCTGCCCCAGTGTTAATGCTCTGCTCATATGAAGACAAACTATTAAAATGGGAAATTCTTCATCTTAGGGAAAAGCTACTATACTGCCCTCCTTGGGTCCAAATCATAAAGCATAAATGACTCACAGCTTCGTTGGGGCTCTTGTTCTAACTTTGCAAACATTAACATGGGTTGGCTTTTCCAACTTTAAAGAAAAGAGGTATGGTGGGACAGAAACAGTATTGTTTGGGACCACAACTGAAATTAACTTTCAGTTGCTTTTTACTCAGCTTGCCTAGGCTTGGGCAAAAAATACCTTGGTTAGGAAAAGGACATGGTTTCACATAAACCTTTTAAAAATATTATTTAGTTACATATAGATTCATGGATCCATATTTCACATTTCCAAGGACCAAATGTCTGTCCCCTCTAAAGCTGCTGATGTCAAGATGCATCTATCTATCTATCTATCTATCTATCTATCTATCTATCTATCTATCTATCTGCCTGCCTGTCTGTCTTAGTGAGGGAGTTTCCTGAAACCAAGCATTTTCTGCTTTTCATGTAGATGGATATTAGAAAGTAATTTTTAACCCATAACGAGTTGTACAAAACCAGTTAACTGGACATAATCCTTTTAGAAGAATAATTATTTACTGACTTAACAAATCTGGCTTAGTTTGTCCTCATATAAGAGCAGAAACACTTGAGCAGAAGCAACCTCTCGTGTTCAGACAGAAATAGCCAAGCTATAATTGTAAGTCAGGTTGTGAGCCTGTTTCTATTCCACAGCCATTGAGTCACAATAGGATAGAACAAGTGAGAATATGCTCTCGGGCAAAGTCACAGCCAGCAGGAAGAGCCAGCTGAAAGAATCTTCATTATATGGAACAAGGAGTCATTTATGGAGCACTGTTACTCTGTTCAGGGACAATCTGACAAACATATTGACTTTGGCACACATGAGGTTTGAGATATGTCTGCACCTACTTTCCATTATCCCATAATTTGATTTACGTGAAGCTTCAGTTCTGTTGCAAGGTTTCAATCTGGCACCTCGTGAAATGTTGAATATTGTGGATTTGAAGAGTATTTGCTTGTCAAGCTCAGAAAAAAAATATTATCAATACAGTGCAATATGAATTACCCATCTCCTGAAAAGATCATATGCATTACAAACTTTATGTATTCGCATATTACCACCGCTCCCTCAGTGAAATTATAAAAGAATGCCGTATTCTGTACTCTCGCCTGCATTATTCAAGAATTTGCCTGAAATGATTTGGGATTAGCTGAGGTTTAAAATCAACTGCTGATGTGGGAAATCTGCAACCTATATCTGTCTGCTTGGATTGAATGGCAGTTTTGAAGGTTTTCTTTTTTTGTTGTTGTTTTTGGGTTTGTTTGTTTTTTAAATCAAGTCCAACTCAAAATCTACTTATTTCTTAGCCAAAAACAGCTGCATCTGTCAGTCCTTGATGGCAAAAAAACTTTAGAATATCTAACATATTTGTTTTAAAATAATACAAAACAAGTTAGCTTGGTGTATCACTACATAGTTAAATATCAGATTACTTAGTGACAGCATCTGACACCATCAGGAGAAATTAAACTGCAGAACTAAATTAGTTCTACTAGCTGACATGTTTCTTGAGCTTAAAAAAAATTCATACCGAGCATGCAGGCATGAAAAAATGTCACAATTCAGCATTTTCTTTGGTATCCATGGCATCAAGGACTTCATATATAAGACCAAACCTTGCTTTCAATATATTATCTTCCTCCTTGGACTTGGCGACTCTTTGTTAAACTTCATAGGAATGTGCAGCTGTGCAGACATGCAGATGTAAACACACCTTGTTTTAAGTATTACCTTTAGAGTGGGTGGTGCCTTTATATGTGTCACTCTATATTGCTGAACTTTATTCTCCTCAGCCGAACTTCATTAAGTGTTTCTGCATAAGCCATCTAAGACTGCTGAACCTTTGTACGAGCATGAGCAACCCAGATTTTGCAAGATTATCTCCACATAAGTAATTTAGGGTGAGCATCAGCGTGCAGTATAATTAGAATAAAATCATTCTCTCAAATCTAATCAATTAATTTACTTCTAAATATTGAAACGTTGACCACTAAGAACAGTCACTGAGGTCAGTCTATAGATCTACTGCAGGGCTGACTTGTGTGAATGCATAAATACAAAAAGGATGGATTAAGGAGTGGTTGAATTCTATGTACCAATCCTAAATTGTAAGGTATTTCTAAACTGATGGGAGTTGGACATTACTTCAGTTTATTTATTTGTTTATTTTGAGTACCTTTTTAATTGTTCTGTGTCTCACATATATTTCCTTGACTTTTCAAATGACAATTTGTATTCTTACGATCAGTGAAAACCATGCATTTCCAAATAGTTTTTTCTTTTTAATTAAAAATCACTCTATTTGTTGTCATTTCTTTCTATTAGTAATGCATAAAATGAATTTATTAAGTGTAAATGCAGAAAACTAATGCTTAAAAAAGACCTTCACATCAAACCAAGGTCCTTATATATTTTTTCATCTCTCTTTTTCTTTAGTGCAGTAATTTCCTTCTTTTATTGAGTCTACAGTCTTTACTGAATTCTATTCTTACTCTTTAGCACACTGAATTTTTGAACTACAATAAAGATTTCATATTCTTTACACATGCAGCATGTGCTCATGTTGCTTGTGTCATTGAGTCATGTGGTAAATGTTGTGCATTCAGGACATAAAATAAAAATCTTGAATTTGTTTGAATTAACTGAGGTGGTTCCTCGCCTTCGCCTTGTGTCCATATTTACAAACATATCATTTCTGGCAATTACCTAGTGTGGTGTGACAATGACAACGACCATTTCCCCCTGCATGAAAAAAGGTTCTTGCACCCAAACACACTGTGGTAGCATACTACAGAGAAAAAGGAATTATTTAGCATGTGTAAAGAACACTTCCACAACCAATATACCCTTTTCTAGCAAACCACAAGAAAGCTGCCCCTGTGATTCAAAACTAGTATACTAAACACACTATGCTGCCTTATATACAGAATACCTAAGTCTATATATTTTATTTTTATTTTACAGATATATACAATACATTGGCATTTCATTAGTTAAACCTGTTTACCTGCTCATTAATACAAATATTTAACCACACTATCAAATGTAAGCAGTTCAGTGCATTTAAGCATATAGTCATGGTCAAGACGACCTGCTGAAGTTCAAACTGAGCATCAAAATGGGGAAGAAAGGTAATTTAAATGACTTAGAACATGGCATGATGCCAGATGGCCTGGCCTGAGTATTTCAGAAAATGCTGATCTAGTGGGATTTTCCTGCATAGCCATCTCTAGGATTTACAAAGAATGGTCCCAAAAAGAGAAAATATCCAGTGAACAGCAGTTCTTTGGGCAGAAATGCCTTGGTGATGCCAAAGGTCAGGAGAATGCTTAGACTGCTTTGAGCTGATAGGAAAGCAACATCAACTCAAATAACCCCTTCTTACAATCTAGCTATGGAGAATAGCAACTCTGAGTACACAACACATCAAACTTAGAAGCAGATGAGTTCCACAGCAGCAGAGGACCACCTTGGGTGCCACACCCGGCACCCAATGAATAAAACTTGTATGGGTAAACCAACATTGGAGAAAATTGGAAAAAGGTTGTGTGGTCTAATAAGTCTTGACTTCTGCTGTAACATTCAGATAGCAGGTTCAGAATTGGATGGAAAAGGCATGAAAGCATGCATCAATTCTACTTTGTATCAACAGTTCAGGCTGAGGTTCGTGGCTCAATACCAACTGAGCGTTGTTTAACGGGTGCTCCCGTCGGTTTTGAGTCAAACTTTTAGCTTACATTACTGCAACCATTGGTGCAACTGACAAAAATCCTAACGGTTCCTGAAAGCATCAACTTGCTTTTTCTGTGATAGTAGGGCCATTACGTTATTCCCAGGCAGGGCGCCACATTCAAATGTTGACAAATAAGACAGAAAACAACACCACAAACTGCCAAAACAAAATAATTAAAAAACATGGTAAAAAGAACCCAAATGCCTGATAAAATATGTTTTGTGTAGATCTCCCTCACACTCACTCACTCTCTCTTCTCTCAACAAACTTTAGGCTTTAGAGGGTGAAACACCAGAACCTAGCTGAGTATTCCTGCTGACCATGTCCATCACTTTATAAAAACATTGTATTCATCTTCTGTTTCCAGCCATGTCTCAAATTATGCCCAACTGGTTTCTTAAACATAACAAGGAGTTTAGTCTGCAGCGTCTATATAACGCGATCATGTCAATTTGGACCAACTTCTCTGAGGAATGTTCCCAGCACCATTTTACACTTTAGTAACTTTAAAAAGTATGAAACACACAAATTTTATTCATTGTTGTGGGATTTCAGTCAGTTGACTTGCAATATATACACATGAGGATATATTATTCATCCCTATATGAAATGCTCTAGTGGATACCCATATGGAAAAGATATATATAAATCTTATAAAGTTTGTATCTGTCTTGTGTGAAACTTGTATGAAAAGCATATAAGAGTGAAAACAGATATAAGATCCCTTGAAAAATTATATAATGAAACTTGTATGTTTTGGATACTTATTAAAACAATGTATGAAAGTAATGAGAAAGTGGCCACTTTCATGAGTAATCACATATAAGTTTTTACTATTTCTTTTCCATATGGGTAGTTTTTACTATAAAAACCCAAGAATTTGTGCAAAAGCTCCCCATGGTACAATTACTGGTACTGAAATGATGAGCGCAGAAGACGACAGAGAGAACAAAAGCAGTGTTAACTACTAGAGTGTGGTGCCAATTAGTGGTTAATTCCTAAAAAAAACCCCCCGGAATCATCAAAGAGGTATTTGGCTCTTTCAAAGCTGTCACATTGCTTATGCTTTTATTTGTATTTCTACATTTATCAACACAAGTTCTGCTTTGAAATATGGAAGTTCCTCAATTAAACCATGTTTGGAATCAGAAAATAACCCAACAATACCTCAAAAAAGTCATATTGTCATTTATGTATAGTAAACCCCTGTGGTTCCAGGATAATAATATATACAGAGGTCTAGGTCAACCTTCAAACTAAAGGGCCATGTTTGGCTAAACAATCAAACAGAGAACGATTTTAATTGATTTACAAAAGCCTGGGGTGACAGAGATTCATCCAGCTGCTAATTATCTTCTAAAGCTAACTTGCTAACTTTTCACAAGCTTATTTATGTTTTTTTTATATATATACACATTTCTCAAAAGATGGTGACTGTATCCTTTTATTCTGACTATGACTAATTCAGATCAGACATTTCGAAAATTAATGTAGGTTTTCCTCTTCCAATCCCTAAATTGATGGATTTCATGCATAATAAGGGTCCCAGTATAAAATGAGTTTCCCTATTAAATTTTCCATTTACCTTCCCCAGCTCTGATTCCTATTCAAGTTTAGAAAAATTGGTATACTCAAAAGAAATCAATTCGATCCATGCCCAGAGGCTGCTTTCAGGGGCGCCTAAACCTGCAGTTCTTCTTTCCCCACAAATTTATCGCCTGTCCCACAGTCCTTTGTGCAGCAGTAAAGACGAGTGTCAAATCTCAAAGTGCAGAGACCACAGGGAAAGACACATGGCACCATTTTTGGAAGGATGTGCCACATTCCACCATTCAAGTATGAAACTGGAAAGATTAACTAAACTAAACAACATTTGGAGACCTCATATGTGTGTTTCTAGCTTATACCTAACACAAAAATATTGTTTAGTAATATTTAAATAAAATGAAAACTATTTACATAACAATATAAAAACTGTAGAATCTCTCAGAACACAAAGAGGCAAAACAACATAAGCTATTTAAGTCCACGTCAAGGCAGAAAAGTGTGACTGTAAGGAATAAGGGATTCATTCATTAAAAAAGACAGCAAACATCAGACTGTGCTGAACAACAAGTCCTTGCAGCACTATATTAATAATCATCTGCTTTTTAGTGACAAATGTCAGGAAAACCTAACAGTGTTTCTGTAAAATCTTGGCGTCTATGTGTCTATAGAACAGCGTCCTTGGCATGTAAGTTTCTGAAACACCATTCTTCCTCAGGATATTTCTTTATTTGGTGTTTTCATAAAGTATCGGGTTCTCTAATGTTTGACCAAAATTTCCCATAACTTTTAAACTGGGTCAAGTAACTGGTGACTTTGAAGGCCAAAACATATGATTGGCACAAGTTTCATACTTGTCAAACCATTCAGTGACCCCCTCAGCGGCCTGTTGAAAGTGCTATTCTGGAAGACACCAGGTGAGCACTTAAAACAAGTTTGTATTTATTTAAAATCACGCTTAGAGATATGCAGACCCAAACAATCTAGCATCATGCCTCTCACAGCATAACAGAGCAGCTGGATACCCTTATTGTATGTGTCACAGCACGAGGATGAGAAAGTGTGGACCCAAATGCAGATGACGGAGATGGAAGAGAATATTAAGAAAAAAAGCCTTTATTTAGGGCTGCACAAAACTGCAAACATAAGGCAAGGGAAGCCCGAGATAAACTAATAAAACTAAACTGGGAAAAGCTAAACACCAAATCAGTAGATACATAGAGAAAAACCTGAATCTTGAAACCTGAGAGCTGGAAAACCTGAAACTTGGAAACTCGAGGGGAGATAAGCAGATGGACCAACAGGGGAGAAGAGAAGACTAAATACACAAGGATAACATGGAGATGTGAAACAGAAGGAAAACACAGCTGGGACTAATCAGAGACACATGACAGGGAAGGAACATTGAACGCACTAAAAACAATATTAGGGATGATTAAAATAAAACAGGAAACACGAGAAACAAGCTGAGACACAGACTCGACTCTGGGATGAACAGATATGAGAACATAACTGACTTGACGTGACACATGAAAGACAGAGGAGGCACAGTAACAAAAACTAGGACTAGAACCAACAAATATAACCAGAAACTAATTGAAAGAATATTAAAAAACCAGGAAACACAAAAACACTGGGTCCCCAAACCCATGACCATGACAGTATGATTCAAGGAATTGTGTTTTTCTTTCATTTTTTTCTCTTTTCTATATTAAAACAGGTATTGAGTTCAAATTTCTCACCACAGTGTGTATTGAAATTATCCTCTAACAGCATAAACACAGCCTACGGTTCACTATTATCCATCCATCAATATGTTCTAAAAAATGTTTTATATGTTCTACAGATGTAATGGAAAGAAAACATGTCTTTTACGTCTTTCAAGGCCTTATCCTGAGCTCACTGACTTTCTGGCTTTTGGATTGAAATATTTTAGTTGAGCATAATTCTTACAAAACATTCCTGACAAAATAAAGAGAACTATTAGAAAACCAAATAGGCACGGTTACAGATGAGTGACCTGTTTATTTCCTTTCATTTTTAGTTATTTTATTTTATTTCATTTATTATCTTCATATTAGGGCTAAAAATGAATCAAATTGTACACTTAAATAACAAAGGAGCTCAGTCTTTTTAGTTGTTCTTTTTTCTAACTCAGCTGTCTCTTGGAAAATGAATCAAAATAAGCATCATTTCTTAAAATGAATGAATGAATAATTACAAGGAAAAGAATAACAATGATAAGTTTTGGCAAACTTGGGAAATAAATAATTAAACACTGTGAAGTCAAAAACTATTTTAGGCAGATAAGTCCACAGAAAAGGAGAATTATCAAGCAAGGTGATATTGGGGTAAAAGGTAGCGCAACAAAGAGTGGTTTTTTTTATCCTTTGGTAAAATCAGTAGTTTGTCTCTGGGGAGGCGAAGCTGTTTCTCCTCTGTCGCCTACTCTGTCATCCATGCTCAAAAGATGGGACCTAGGTGGGGAGCAGAGCGCAGCAAGTGATGAAGACATCCTTAGTGAGAGGGAGTGAAGGGAATGAGGGAGACGCACCACAAGGAATGAAGCTTACACTTCACAGCATTCAGAGAACCACAAGGAGACACTGGGGAGGCACCGTGTTCAGTATCAGGCATACATGTCCTAGGATAAAGGTAGGAGTGCTACCCAAGAAAACAAGAAAGGGCTGCATCATGAAAGACTTCACAAGGTTATTCTGAAGTGATGGTTTAAAGACTTTTGGAGCCATTTGAAGATGTATACTTCTGCATTATGGCATGGTGCTTTGAAAAAAAAATGCTGATTTGCTGAAAGCTTCCTCTTGTCTAAAACACTGTCTCAATGCAACCGACAAGTCTACAACCTTGACTTGACCATTATTTTATTCAACTCGCTTACTTTAAGTGATGTTTCACTCTCTAGTGTTAATATAGTAGAACAATCTTTGCATGATGTCCTCCACAGCTGCTCCGCCATGGCTCGGATTATATATAGAGGTGCATGCAGAAATGATTAATGCTTTACAGGCAGAAGACGCTGTGCCTTCTGGGGTTTAATAAACATCCCTTGATGTCACATGGAGGAAAATGGTATTTGTTTACGGCAAAATGTACTCGACACAGCCCAAGTTTTGGCTCTTTAACAGTGCTAACCTACAGTCACGCAGGGTCTACTCAGGACAGGCTAAATTCAAAATGAGAAGCAAAACTTTTGCCTGCAAGGTCTCATGCTATTAAGTGTGTACAAGGGAGATGAAAATAGATACCCTAAAATAATGCAGTTGAAAAAAAACCCACACTTTTGTGTTTTAGCACTATTTAATATAGGGAACATAGGACTGATGCGCAGCACAGAAATGCTTTGGCTGGATAATAATGCTATTATACTTTCCTCAATATTTTTTCCCTTTCCTAGACACTCTGCCTGTCTTTGCCAATGATCTGCAAACTAATCCTAGTGCACCGCATTCAACTAAAACTAAGCTAGCAGTTAATGATGGATGGAATGAGTCAAAAGATTAAAAAACTGAGTGCTCCCAAAAAGATAACTGAATCCTGGAATCCTTTCTTGTGACAATAGATAACATCATTTACTATTAAAATCTGTAACCACATCAAGCATATGACTTTGTATTTGAGAAAATAATTACAGTATAAAATGGGAAAATGTTATCATATTTATCCATCCATGTCTT
Source organism: Rhamphochromis sp. 'chilingali' (assembly GCF_963969265.1). NCBI lineage: Eukaryota > Metazoa > Chordata > Actinopteri > Cichliformes > Cichlidae > Rhamphochromis > Rhamphochromis sp. 'chilingali'. The sequence continues at coordinate 30,650,876 of NC_137936.1, read as the reverse complement.
TAGCAGAGCTTAGTGTTTGAAATATCATAGCACTTCCTATGATGTAAGTTTTTAGATACTTTTTGCCCATCAGATCTCAAAGGATTCTTTACTGCTACCTCTACTTTTGCTGCTTTATAGTTTTATGCATACAAAGGCAAAAGAAACTTAATCAGTGCACATAACTGGCTTACATCAGCTCTTTTTACACATAAACTCCTTAAAATGTTGGAGAACTGTGTTGGTATATTGTACGAAGTTGCCCTTTTTAACTGCACATAGCGGGAAATAACCTGCTTCAGACTTGTTTGCAATTCTGTTCACGTTTAGTAAAGCAGAGGGAGTTGCCTGCATAGAGTGCAGTTCCCACTCCCTGAGTGAGAATTTACTAGACTATTACTGCACATGGATTAAAGAATGTTTAATGTTAGAACCAAATGCAACAAACATTTGTATTCTCCACGTTTAAGTTTAAACTTCTAAGTGCATCTGTGAAAACAGCTAGACGGTGTGTCATGATAGCTCATGCAGACTATGTCAGGCCAAATATTGCATCCTAAAGTCTTTTAGTGGACAGAATATAAGCAGATGATATGACGCAAGCATCAGATGCTTGTTTTTTGTTTGTTGTGTGAAATCTCTTGGTATGAAAACAGGCTTACTCATGAGGCTTCAGCCTTGGCATGCGTTGGCCGCCCTGCTGATGAGTGCCTGGTGAATGTCAACTGAATGAGGCACTGAATGAGCTAGAGGGTAAAAATGGCTTGTTGTTAATGTGGCCTCAAATGAGATACAGTATGGCTCCAAATGTGATTTCAAGATTATGCCGCAACCCAGTTGAAGCTCATTAGTAGCAAGATTGGAGCAAAATATTTCACTGTTTTACCAATGAAGGTTAAAAACCCTGCTTCTCTGTTAATAAAAGATTTCATGTTTGAGTGCGTTTTGAAAAAAGCAAAAATGCGTAAAGGGGATATTTTCTGACAAAACTGAGTATGGAAGGGAGCCCCCCCCCCCCAAAACAAAAATCAGAGAGAAATTCCTTTACTTTGAATTAGTGACACACAGACTGTCAGTTCAATGTTGGGTTGAAAGAATCATTGAGGAAGCCCATGGGTTGTTTACTTTTGCCTCATTTATTACCACAGGGTTTTCACAAAGGCAGACATTTAATAATTCAACTGAATTCATTTAATTCTTCTTCTTTTTTTTAGTACAGTGGGCTCCAAGCCAACATATTATATTGGCTCTATAAGCTGCTCAAGTTAGAGAAGCGGAAAAAACACTCCTCAAAGGATAGTCTAATGTTTATTGCAGCATTTCCTCATAGTGAGATATGCGTCTTTTTTTCTTGTCAGTCAGCAAAACTTTGAAAGAAGTAAATTTCAAGTGTAAGTATGTTTCATAGATATATCTTTTCCACATGTCCTCAGATCAGAAATATCATCCTAGCAACCTATTAAGCAGAGCATTTTAACATTTAACATTGTGGTGAGCAGAGATGGGCAGTAACGCGTTACTGTAATCCAATTACTTTTTTCAAGTAACGAGTAAAGTAAGGGATTACTATTGCAAAAACGGTAATTAGATTACCGTTACTTACCCATAGGAACGCTGCGTTACTGCATTACTAAAACCGTGATTTTTTGCAAGAATGTCTCATGACAGTGACGTAAGCAAGTGCGACGTTCGTGACAACAGCTGTGTGCGGATCAACAGTGGCTCATATATCGAGTGCTGGAGAGTATTATTAATCCTTTATTTATCCAGGTAAAAAATCTCATTGAGATTAAAAATCTAATTTCCAAGAGAGACCTAGTATGAGCATGCAGTGTTTAAAGCGTGGAAGTACTGACCTTACTTTAAGTTTGGTTCCATAAAAAGTGACAAAAACATTAGTGTCCGTTGTGCGTGGGAAGAAAACTTATTTTTACAGCGAAAAACCCCCCCTAAACTTCCAAGCAAGCACCGAGTGCGCTACGACGTAATGGGAAATTCACAGAGAAACTCGCGGATTCTTCCACTGACCGCCGCGGCACACCTGTACCAGGGTAAACCTCCGCCTACCCTACTCCTGCTTTACAGGTGAACATAGAGCAAAAGGACCGCTAGTTTTTGACTTTATTTCTTTTTTGCTGTGTTTTCTTGCATCTATTTGAAAGAGTGAGTGTAAACACAAAAATATATATATATATATATATTTTATGTGCTGGAATGTGCAGAAAATAGGTTTAAATATTAAACAAATCTCTTCCAGTCAGAGAATGTTGCATATAATTACATTTTTGCTTGATGCATAAAGTTAAAAGATTAAAACTAATAAAACAAGTTTTAAAAAGGGACCTTTCCATTTGATTACATTTTGTATGACAGGTTATGTAGAAAAAGTAGAATTGGGCTGAAAGGTCTATCGATTTATCACCTATTCAGGTTGTAAATCGTGTTTTTAAAAAGTAACTAAGTAACTAAGTAATTAATTACTTTTGAAAATAAGTAATCAGTAAAGTAACGGGATTACTTTTTGGGGGAAGTAATCAGTAATTAGTTACTGATTACTTTTTTCAAGTAACTTGACCAACACTGGTGGTGAGCATTGTGAAATAGTCCATTTAAATCAAATTTTGATCTTTTCTTACACCAAACCAAGTAACAATGCTGCTTAAGTCTAATCAAAGAGCAGTTTAAAAGGAAACTAAAATTACAGTCTGTTTACCCTCACATATTGTCGTGTTTTCTTCTCCTCACCCCCAACCAATGGCTGCCCCTCTCTGTCCCTGGTTCTGCTGGAGGTTTCTTCCTGTTAAAAGGGAGTTTTTCCTGTCCACTGTCTCCAGAGCGCTTGCTCATAGGGGATCTGATTGTTGAGCTTTTCTATGTTTTCTCTATATTATTAAAAGGTCTTTAGGTAAATTTAGGTAAATGTTTTTGTTTTTGTGATTTGGTGCTACATAAATAATACTGAATTGAATTTGCTGTTTGTTGAAGTTGCTGGGATGTCACTGACATGGACAGGGTGTTGTTTAACATCAATGTTGTGATACAAAGTCTTTTATGGAATTTACTGAGACAGGACTCACTCCAAACCCATCGCATACAAATGCCGATAAAGGACCTATAGCCAATATGCTGAGACTCACTGGATAAGGACAATGTTCAGGTTTAATACAGTAAAAGGGATTATTTTAACCAAGACCATATTTCATTCTTAAACTTAAACAAGTAATTTTTAGTTACCAAACCCAATCAGCTAGTTTTTGATGCCTGAAAAAAGAAGCAGCATAAAGTAACATAAACCTAACCACCAAGTGAAAGCAAACAGAGAGAAAACACCAACACTAATCTGTGAGAGAAAATAAAATATGAACCTTGATTCTGGCTGTGCTGCAAACCCTCTTACTTCATTGTTTATACTTTGCAGCTCTTTACAAGAGTACCATTATTGCTTAGCATCAAGGAATAAGTGTCAAGACACCAATGTCAAAGGACATCTTTGACAGCACCATTATTGCAAAAGAACAATTTTTGACACAAAGTGACAGAAAAAAATGGTGGAAAATTCCTTTTCATTGACAAAAATCTTTAGATTGAAAACTCTGATTCCACAAATTCCTGAAAAATATGGATATAATGTTGACATAAGATTGTAGCCAAAAAGGCAAAGATCATATCGTTTTTTGCATATAACACTTTTGTATGGAATCAGTTGAATATGTTCTGGTGGTGACACCCCTCTGCAGAACATTAAGTGTGATGAGCAGGAACGTGACACAGAGGATAAATGAGAGAGTAGAGGAGAATCATATCAAGGACTCTCAAACAATCCCCTATGATGACCTGAGGCGTGCTAAAAGACGACATAGCAAACACTTCAGAGTGCAAGTGATAAGTCTGACAAAATTGGCATTCTTTCTGAGGGAGGAGAATTAGGACACTGTCACTTTGTGTCGATTCTGGCCAAGATGTTTGCCTCATTTTCCCAAAACGTCCAGGACACAGAGGAAACAATTGCTCACTAACAATCCATCAAACCCTGCCACCCAAACAAGCTTCTCCAAGCATAAACACACAAACTGGCATGCAAGCATTCACACACAGCCACTAAACTCTTCTTACTCGTGCACTGAACTGCTGTGTCTGCAGGCATTGCTGTCCAAGGGCTTGGCTTGTGCACCATTAATCCCACCCATGAATTTATAAATGAGCACCTAAATATACACAGTGTTTAATTAAAGTTAGATGTCTATTACTGAAGCAAATCCCAGTTATATGGGAAGAGAAGGTAATCAGTCCCTCTACACCTTCATCCCTGTATCCACGGATTACAAATACATCTTATTCATCCTAAATATTAATCGAAAATATTTCTAACATTACATGACATGATGTTGTGGAGATGTCACACGTTACCAAACCATTGTCTCAAACACACAGCACCACAAAAAGCTAATTGCTTTGAGCAACATGCACAGATCAACTAGGAGCGAGCTTTCCAAGGTCAGGATGTGTTATTATGAGACAAATACCCTTTCCCTGTAATCTTTGGAATGTCGCATAGAAATCACTTTGGGTAATAACAAATAATGACCGGATTTTTACCATTGGGGAAAGAGATATTGATTTTTTTTCACCCACCAAAGCCTTAAATTATGACCTTAGCTTTACAGCAATGGATATGTCACTGCTCTCAGAATGAAACATCAATTTTTCTGCCTGGAAACAAGTGTGTCCTGTGAAGTTTTAAAATCACACTATAATGAATTCATTACATGTGAATAACATGTTATAATTTATGCACCAAAATGTCTCCCATTCTGGCTTTCGTCGTTGCTTTATACAAATCTACCAGACAAATTATTCTACATAGAACGGGACATGAAAAAGGCATAAAAAATTAAAGAGAAAAGGCCTTATTGTTTTGACTGGTGGTTCAAAATGTGTACAGTGATCCCTCGCTATAAAGCGGGTCACCTTTCGTGTCCTCGCTGTTTCGCGGATTGTTTTTGTGCAATTTTGCACTTATTTATTTTTAACAGCGCATTGTGTTCTGCATCCTGATTGGCTGTGGACCATTGTCAGTCAATCTCGTGTTGTGTCTCCTGTACAGTACAGAATGCGTCCAGCTTGCGAAATTTACATAAATCTTTGATTGCTAGCAGTGTGACGCTGAAGTGCTGTACTGTATGTTTGTAAGTTTTCTCCCCAACGAACACAACAATGTCGACAAAACATTTTGCACCGTCAAAAGCACCTGCAGGTGCCTTTGGTTACATTCTATTGAGAGCTTTGACAGTGTTTAAACAAGAGAGAAAAGTGTGAAAATGTTTATGCCTGTCTGAGAAAAGTGTAAACAGTGTGTAGTGAGGGGTTATAATAATGGTAAAAAATAAAGTTGGCTGTTTCGCGGACTTCACGTATCGTGGTTTATTTTTAGAATGTAACTCCCGCAATAAACAAGGGACCACTGTATTTTAACTATGAAGGCATCAGTGGTACTTGCATTTGAATAAATCCAATGCTGTTCACCTGTTACAGGACCAGAGTTATATGCAACAATACTATCATTTTTGTCATTTGAAGCTGAAACTGGTGTTAATTATTGCAACCATTGACCTTTGCGGCCTAGCTATCACTTCTTACAAAAGAGACTGTAAGTTCCACTTACTTCCTTTACATTTTGTTGAATGTATACACAAAGCAGTGTAATGCGGATTTTATCCATTCATCTATTCTCTTAACTGCTTTTCCAGTTCTGGGTTACAGGGTGCTGGAGCCTATGCTTGCTGTCATGGGATGAGAGGCAGTGTACACCTAGACTGATTAAAACCCAAATCAACTGATCAGAGTTTCCTAAAAACTCGAATCAGTCAAAATAACTGCAACTGGTACAACTCTAACTGTAATACATGACTGCTTACAGTTTGAGTCAATTTGGTCTTTAACACTATGGCCAATATCTACTGGAAGCGATATCCCTCACAGCATAGGAGTGCAGGAAAAAGACTTCTCAAACTTGCAAGAAATTGAAGGACAGCAGTGTGAGTGTCAAGAGTTCAGGGTTTAGCCTTTTAAAACTCATTGATTGAATTCTTGGCAGCAGATGCATTAAAATGATAATTCTTATTTATGAAGCCCTTTTAAAAATTAAAATACTCACCATGTACCGCTTCCTATTAATTGACTTTTTTCTTTCTCATTTTCTTTCTTTTGCCTCTCTGCTTTTTTCTTTACTTCCCATTGAACTTGACACACTAATAGGTTATGAATAATTCTGTTTCAGTTTAGACGGCAATTAGCTACAATGCCAGGGGCCATTCTTCTTCCTTTCTAGTGGAGTGGTGATTTAAGACCCAGCTGAGTAAGGGGGCTCCAGCCGTCCGACAACCACATCATTTTCTTCTTTCAATCCAAGAGTGAAACACAAAAGAGTTAACTGAGCAAATCCTCTCTCATTGATAAAGTCTTTCTCTTAAGTAAATGTGGAATGTGGGGGAGGGCTCTACACAGAATTATCCGATCGCTTACCAAAAAGAAAATAAAAGGGTCACAGGCTTAGTTTAAATATATATGTTAAAAGAACTAAAATGAAAAGAAAAAGAAAACATCACCAGTTCCTGGGGGCAAAAGAAAAAAATCTTAATACTGGAGTAAGGTTGTCAAATGCTGTCCCTCTCTGGTGTTCCACTGAAAAATTTTACAATTGCTAATTAGCCACAGGACCACATGGAGAACAGCATGTCTTTGCTCTGGAATTGATACATCAGAGGCAAGCAAAGCAGCTGTTGTAAGAGGGACTTAAATACAAGAATTACAGCACAGGCTGAGCAATAGGTTACAGGCACAAAACCACAAAACCTCCTCTAGTGATTGAAACAAAGAGGCAACAATATAAAAAGGTAAATGGAAGAAAACAAATATTCATGTGAATTAAATGAACATGTTTGATAAAAATAAATATAAAAAATCAAAGATCAAATCAAAATAGGTGCTTTATTGAAAATTGGTAAGACTTCTGAACAGTTGCTTTTATAGTAGAAAGATGTCTTCCTATCAACTTGAATTGTTAGTTGGATCAATTTTATGATCCTTGCTAACACACCCTCAGGAACCAAATTTCTTTTAACTTCATATTTGAAGGAAGCAATAAACGTCTGATGGCAGAAATTCAAGATAACGATCATTAATGAAATTTAATCAATTCCTCCATAGCCCAAGGACCTATCCCTCCACAAGAATACAGGGAACATGTTTAACTATTCTTGATGTCATTAAGACAATGAAAAAAAAATACATCCTTAAACAAGAAAAAATAATACTGCATCAACCTATAAAAATCACCTCTTTGTAAGATATCTTTGGTATTCATTGAGTGAGGGTAAATAATTCACTTGCCGCCTCTACTCCCATTGTTTTCTCTCTGAGCCAACATCCATCTGATTAGTGTGTCATTTAGTGTGTCATATTAATTAACGAAAGACCAAGACAGACTTTTAATTCATTTGAAAGCCTGATGCTTAACCTTGTCCACCCCAGCTGTAAAACTCAGAAACCAGTCTTACTTGTTATCGTCTATCGTCCACCTGGGCCTTACACAGAGTTTCTCTCTGATTTCTCAAACTTTTTATCTGATTTAGTGCTCAGCTCAGATAAAATAATTATTGTGGGTGATTTTAACATCCATGTAGATGCTAAAAATGACAGCCTCAACATGGCATTTAATCTGTTATTAGACTCAATTGGCTTCTCTCAAAATGTAAAAGAACCCACCCACCACTTTAATCACACTCTAGATCTTGTTTTAACATATGGCATAGAAACTGAACATTTAACAGTGTTTCCTGAAAACCCTCTCCTGTCTGATCATTTCCTGATAACATTTACATTTACAATAATTGATTACACAGCGGTGGAGAGTAGACTTTATCACAGTAGATGTCTTTCTGAAAACGCTGTAACTAAGTTTAAGAATATAATCCACCCACTGTTATCATCTTCAATGCCCTGTACCAACATAGAGCAGAGCAGCTATCTGAATACTACTCCAACAGAGGTTGACTATCTTGTTAATAATTTTACCTCCTCACTACGTACGACTCTGGATACTGTAGCTCGTGTGAAAATTAAGACCTCAAATCAGAAGTACCTGACTCCGTGGTATAATTCTCAAACACGTAGCCTAAAGCAGATTACTCGTAAGCTGGAGAGGAAATGGCGTGTCACAAATTTAGAGGATCATCATTTAGCCTGGAGAAATAGTTTGCTGCTTTATAAGAAAGCCCTCCGCAAAGCCAGAACATCTTACTATTCGTCACTGATTGAAGAAAATAAGAACAACCCCAGGTTTCTCTTCAGCACTGTAGCCAGGCTGACAAAAAGTCAGAGCTCTACTGAGCCAACCATCCCTTTAACCTTAACTAGTAATGACTTCATGAACTTCTTCACAAATAAAATTTTTATCATTAGAGAAAAAATTACCAGTAATCATCCCACAGATGTAATATTATCTACAGCTACTCTTAGTACCATTGATGTTAAGTTAGACTCTTTTTCTCCAATTGATCTTTCTGAGTTAACTTCAATAATTACTTCCTCCAAACCATCAACGTGTCTTTTAGACCCCATTCCTACAAAACTGCTCAAAGAAGTCCTGCCATTAATTAATTCTTCGATCTTAAATATGATCAACCCATCTCTAATAATCGGCTATGTACCACAGGCCTTCAAGCTGGCTGTAGTTAAACCTTTACTCAAAAAGCCATTTCTAGACCCAGCAGTCTTAGCTAATTATAGGCCAATCTCCAACCTTCCTTTCATATCAAAAATTCTTGAAAGGGTAGTTGTCAAACAGCTAACAGATCATCTGCAGAGGAATGGCTTATTTGAAGAGTTTCAGTCAGGTTTCAGAGTTCATCACAGCACAGAAACAGCTTTAGTGAAGGTTACAAATGATCTTCTTATGGCCTCTGACAGTGGACTCATCTCTGTGCTTGTCCTGCTAGACCTCAGTGCAGCATTCGATACTGTCGACCATAATATCCTATTAGAGCGATTAGAACATGCTGTAGGTATTACAGGTACTGCACTGTAGTGGTTTGTATCATATCTATCTAATAGACTCCAATTTGTGCATGTAAATGGAGAGTCCTCTTCACACACTGAGGTTAATTATGGAGTTCCACAGGGTTCAGTGCTAGGACCAATTCTGTTTACATTATACATGCTTCCCTTAGGCAGCATCATTAGAAGACATTGCAAAAAATATTCACTGCTATGCAGATGACACCCAGCTCTATCTATCCATGAAGCCAGATAACACACATTAGGACAAAGACCTGGATGGCTGCTAACTTTCTGCTTCTTAATTCAGATAAAACTGAGGTTATTGTACTCGGCCCTGAAAATCTTAGAAATATGGTATCTAACCAGATTCTTACTCTGGATGGCATTACCTTGGCCTCCAGTAAACGCTGAGAGGAACCTTGGAGTCATTTTTAACCAGGACATGTCCTTCAACGCACATATATAAACAAATATGTAAGACTGCTTTCTTCCATTTGCACAACATCTCTAAAGTTAGAAATATCCTGTCTCAGAGTGACGCTGAAAAACTAGTTCATGCATTTATTACTTCCAGGCTGGACTACTGTAATTCATTATTATCAGGAAGTCCTAAAAACTCACAGAAAAGCCTTCAGTTAATCCAAAATGCTGGAGGAAGAGTACTGACAGGTACTAGAAAGAGAGAGCATATTTCTCCTGTTTTGGCTTCCCTTCATTGACTCCCTTTTAAATCCAGAATTGAATTCAAAATCCTGCTCCTCACATACAAGGTCTAAAATAATCAGGCCCCATCTTATCTTAATGACCTTGTAGTACCATATCACCCTATTAGAGCACTTCGCTCTCGCACTGCAGGCTTACTTGTTGTTCCTAGAGTATTTAAAAGTAGAATGGGAGGGAGAGCCTTCAGTTTTCAGGCCCCTCTTCTGTGGAACCAGCTTCCAGTTTAGATTTGGGAGACAGACACTATCTCTACTTTTAAGATTAGGCTTAAAACTTTCCTTTTTGCTAAAGCATATAGTTAGGGCTGGATCAGGTGACCCTGAATCCTCCCTTAGTTATGCTGCAATAGACGTAGGCTGCCGGGGGACTCCCATGATGCATTGAGTTTTTCCTTTCCAGTCACCTTTCTCACTCACTATGTGTTAATAGACCTCTCTGCATCGAATCATATCTGTTATTAATCTCTGTCTCTCTTCCACAGCATGTCTTTATCCTGTTTTCCTTCTCTCACCCCAATCGGTCGCAGCAGATCGCCCCGCCCCTCCCTGAGCCTGGTTTTGACGGAGGTTTCTTCCTGTTAAAAGGGAGTTTTTCCTTCCCACTGTCGCCAAAGTGCTTGCTCATAGGGGGTCATATGATTTTTGGGTTTTTCTCTGTATCTATTATTGTGCGATCTACTGTACAATATAAAGCGCCTTGAGACGACTTTTGTTGTGATTTGGCGCTATATAAATAAAATTGAATTGAATTGAAATTTAAAAAAAGAAAATCCCACAAAACCCTGACACACAGCAGTGTGCTAACAGATATTCTCAAAATTATACCAAGTGCAAAACAACTGATCACACATGTTAGAAAAAAAATCTGATTATGTAAATATTCATTTTTATCGAGTATGCTACATGTTTTCCTTCAAATTAGGGCAAATGAAGGAAAGATCAGGGATGATGGGCATGTGCAAATATTTTTCGCACACAACTTAAGGTTAGTTCAGGAAATAAACGTTGAAATAGAAAGATTGTCTCACTGTATTATCAAAGAAATGAAATGGATACTCCTTTTTTTAAAGACAGTAAAATTATATCTAACTTCTAGAAATTTGAGCTAAATGGAGCTGCAAACAATACTTACTTTGCATTATTTTAAACACTTGTTTAATATTTTTGTTTCTTTTTGGGGTAAAAAAGATTTCTTCTGACATACAGGAAAACAGTATCTCTGTATCATTTTTTTAAACATCCCCCTATGGCACCGCATATTGAAGCTTCAGTCTTTTGAGTGATCAAGAGGCTTCTCCCTTGCCTGCAGGCGAGCAGCACAACCAGTTTTTCAGTATTTTCTCTCTGTCTGACCTGCAGACTTTGAACAGTCCCTCGCCATGCAATACATGTCCCACCCGAGCATCCCATTTTAACCAAAAAGACATTGACTTTTGGTGCTTTTAAAATGATGATACTCACACATAACCGTAAGAAAAACATTCCCTGAAGCCAGGACAACTTTCTCCCTTGTTGCCCGGTCGTAGATGCCCACATGGCATTCATAAGGCCCGTTGTCTGAGATCCTGACCTCTGGGAGTCTGCAAAGTAAAGGGTTACACTGTGAGTTGATACTCATGTTTCAATTTTTGTACTAACATCTGACAACAAAACAATTAGATTAGCAAGTACATACATGGGAAGATAACTATTTGTGTTCACAGAAGCTACTTCCAGCTGCTCCCTCATTCACTAGGGGTCACTACAGCAGGTAGTGCCACATGTTTAATTTGGGAGATTTTTACACCTTCCTGACACAATCCCCAAGGGATCTGTGTCTCCTCTCGGGATTAAACCAAGGCACTCTTGCTTGTCAGGTAAATGTGCAAACCATGACACTTTCACATAAAAACTGAATGTGTCAATCAGTGTCAACAGAACAGCCTTGTAAAGGTTCAGTCATGATGCATGTTAGGGCTGTGCGATATGACCAAAATCTTATATCCCGATATAAGAATTCTATCGTCCCGATAACGATATAAATCACAAAAATTTGTGAAAATTTTTTTTTCTGTAAATTCTGTGAATCTCGGGCAGCTCGACTTGCGGAAAGTGTTTCCGGCTGCGCGTCATGTAGCTGGAGTCCAGTGTTTTAACAGATGCATGAAACTATACATTTCTAGACATAAGTTGTGAAGGCCGCCGTTTTCTTTGTGAGTATTTATTACACGGCGTGCTGCGGGGAAAAGCCTGTTCTAACGTTTGAGTCTAAGGTTTATTTTTTAGCACCTGGCGGCTCTTTTTTAATTCTCATCCGTAAATAATCTGCTCTTTCACGTGATTCAGTTTATTTTGAAAAGTCTCAACAGGATCTTGAGCTTTATTGTGAAAGGTTTATGTGGAACATAAACAAGCGGACACGCGATGGTGTTACCGTCGTTGTTGCTAACAACAACGCATAAAAACAGGCGCTTGTCTGTCAGTAGTGTGGTTATATTAAATATAAGAGAAAGAGAGAACTTTAAGAAATTAATATAGCCACTACAGTGACCATCAAAATGCTGAAAAAGTATTGCTGTAAACAGTTTATTTTGCGACACCACGAAACAAGCGATAGCGTAAAATGAAACGATAGACGTTTTTATATCGTCATCCGATATATATCGTTATATCAAACAGCCCTAATGCACGTGTATAATTGCTATCAAAATTAATCCAGAGTCCAGAGATGACTGCAGCCCAGCCCTTGAGCAATGAAACCCAGAGCGTCAGTGCTCCACCCAACATAAACCATGAAAACCAAAGTTTGGCCTTCAGGAAGTGTTTCTGTTATGGAATATGTTATTGTAGTAGCAACCAGGAAAATGGTAGAGAATATCGTTGAAAATGAAGAAGTTATCTACATAGTGAATGACTTACTTAAACTGAAACTGTAATATTTTCTAAACTGGTGAGCACAAGGCCAAATTTTAAAAAGGATTTGTTACAGTCACAAAACTTTACAGGTGCATTCGAGGGTGTCAGGATCCCATCACATAATGGTTCCTTGTAGTTGACTAGATTTAACTAGTTAACTACAAGGAACGATTATGACAGTAAACACACACACACGCAAACAAATCTAAAAGTTGAACAGCGAGCCCCTTTTGCAGGCCCATTAATGACCAAGGGTCCATCTGTATCAGTTTTTTGCTCATCCATCATTTTTTAATAAATTAATCGGACATTGACGATGTCTGTTAGAATAAAAGATCCCACAAAACAAAGTTTATCAGTGTCTCACATAGACTGAATAAATCCTTAGTTCAGATTACAGATCAGTTGAGTGTCAGAATTCAGAAGTCAAAAAGTTTAGTCAAAAAGTATCACTCTTTTGCTATCGTCTGCATCCTTCAAATGAAAATACACTGACTTTGGTCAACAGGGTTGTCAAATGTCTTTGGTACATTTGACAACCATGTTGCCGGTGTATGACACTTTTTTCTATGAAAGATAAGTGTAGAGTGTTCTTATAAAAAAAACAAAAAAGAAAACCCTAAAAGTATATTTCAGAAAACAGCTTTCACTATACTTGTTTTTCATCTGTAATTCTGCAGAGAAACAACAGGCAGTGATTATCCAGTCAGCAATAGCAAATGGCCATTTTTGAAAGAGAACAAGAGCACAATCTGTATTCTGTACTCAGCTAATATGTCAACAGTGATAATCAAAGTGAGACACCACTAGTCACATTTAGCTCCTGTGATTTATGCCCACAAAACAGGGACAATTGTCCTTGCTGCTCGGGTGTTTCAGACGGGGACCTCTGTTAGAACAGCAGCAGGGTGCTCTTAGCAGCCAGGCTTTAATGAGTTCAGCTGTGTTTTTGTGTGTGTATGCATATAGGTGCGTGTCTGGAGGAGAGGAGCACTCCCTATTGGAGAGCAGTCAAATCAGTGTGACTATGTGTATATATATATATATATATATATGTGTGTGTGTGTGTGTCTGTGTGTGTTTGTTTTATTTAACTTTTATTTATACAGGGGGTCCCATTGAGACTTAATGTCTCATCTACAAGAGAGACCTGTTTCAGACATGTTTACTGAGACTTCTATCTGACCACTGTATGATTTGTCACATCTTTGATCCATGAATAATTAAGAAATAGGAAATAAAACACCACATTTGAAGTTTGTACCTGCTGATTAGACAAGTGCTCTACATGTGTTTTATTTCTCTGGTTCTTCAAGTGTTTAGAAAACCTAATGAAAAATGGATAGATACTATGAATAGGAACACTGAGGTTTTCTCCCATAGCACTTGAGGAATACGTATATAACAGGCAACACTTTTTTTTAACACTACTGAATAAAAGTGATGAGAATAGCACAGTGACTCTCCCTCTGTGGTGGTGTTGGGTAATTGGTTTTATTATGGTAAATGCTGATGTAGTCCATTGCTTTGTTTTTGCAAACAAAGCCATAGTTCACTTATCCACAGTCCTGACTACAGGGAGTGCAGAATTATTAGGCAAATGAGTATTTTGTCCACATCATCCTCTTCATGCATGTTGTCTTACTCCACGCTTTATAGGCTCGAAAGCCTACTACCAATTAAGCATATTAGGTGATGTGCATCTCTGTAATGAGAAGGGGTGTGGTCTAATGACATCAACACCCTATATCAGGTGTGCATAATTATTAGGTAACTTCCTTTCCTTTGGCAAAACGGGTCAAAAGAAGGACTTGACAGGCTCAGAAAAGTCAAAAATAGTGAGATATCTTGCAGAGGGATGCAGCAGTCTCAAAATTGCAAAGCTTCTGAAGCGTGATCATCGAACAATCAAGCGTTTCATTCAAAATAGTCAACAGGGTCGCAAGAAGCGTGTGGAAAAACCAAGGCGCAAAATAACTGCCCATGAACTGAGAAAAGTCAAGCGTGCAGCTGCCAAGATAACACTTGCCACCAGTTTGGCCATATTTCAGAGCTGCAACATCACTGGAGTGCCCAAAAGCACAAGGTGTGCAATACTCAGAGACATGGCCAAGGTAAGAAAGGCTGAAAGACGACCACCACTGAACAAGACACACAAGCTGAAACGTCAAGACTGGGCCAAGAAATATCTCAAGACTGATTTTTCTAAGGTTTTATGGACTGATGAAATGAGAGTGAGTCTTGATGGGCCAGATGGATGGGCCCGTGGCTGGATTGGTAAAGGGCAGAGAGCTCCAGTCCGACTCAGACGCCAGCAAGGCGGAGGTGGAGTACTGGTTTGGGCTGGTATCATCAAAGATGAGCTTGTGGGGCCTTTTCGGGTTGAGGATGGAGTCAAGCTCAACTCCCAGTCCTACTGCCAGTTTCTGGAAGACACCTTCTTCAAGCAGTGGTACAGGAAGAAGTCTGCATCCTTCAAGAAAAACATGATTTTCATGCAGGACAATGCTCCATCACACGCGTCCAAGTACCCCACAGCGTGGCTGGCAAGAAAGGGTATAAAAGAAGAAAAACTAATGACATGGCCACCTTGTTCACCTGATCTGAACCCCATTGAGAACCTGTGGTCCATCATCAAATGTGAGATTTACAAGGAGGGAAAACAGTACACCTCTCTGAACAGTGTCTGGGAGGCTGTGGTTGCTGCTGCACGCAATGTTGATGGTGAACAGATCAAAACACTGACAGAATCCTTGGATGGCAGGCTTTTGAGTGTCCTTGCAAAGAAAGGTGGCTATATTGGTCGCTGATTTGTTTTTGTTTTGTTTTTGAATGTCAGAAATGTATATTTGTGAATGTGGAGATGTTATATTGATGTCACTGGTAAAAATAAATAATTGTAATGGGTATATATTTGTTTTTTGTTAAGTTGCCTAATAATTATGCACAGTAATAGTCACCTGCACGCACAGATATCCCCCTAAAATAGCTAAAACTAAAAACAAACTAAAAACTACTTCCAAAAACATTCAGCTTTGATATTAATGAGTTTTTTGGGTTCATTGAGAACATGGTTGTTGTTCAATAATAAAATTATTCCTCAAAAATACAACTTGCCTAATAATTCTGCACTCCCTGTACTGCTTACATGGATTCAAACCAAGACAGAGACGGAACTTACCAAGTCCAAAAAGAAGGACCATAACGATAAGATGTGGAAGAATTTGTGGAAGAAAGAAACCTCAAATCAAACCATTTCTGAGTGACTACCTGCTTGGAGTCTCTTACAGTTTGACAGCTAGTTTGACACATGTGTCTAGCTGTCTGGACTTGGGAAAGAGGAAAGGTTGTACTCCTAACACTGAGACTTCTTTTAAATATTAAGACTGGTGGAATTAAATTTTCAGCATCCTCTCTAATCCTCAATTCCATGCATTTGAGAAGTGCTGGTCCACTGAGACCCCCCCCCCCCCCCCCCCGAAATTATACATGTGATTCCAACGCTATTAAAAAAGCTTTATTGCTGTTTTTTTTTATTTCCTATTAAAAGGTCAGCTAATGTTTGAAGTTTTTGTTTGGTATGAATCTCAATTTAAAAAGAATAAAGTCATTTTAGTATTGATTTATTTTCTTTCATATTACTGCTCTGATTACACCCATACATCACAAGAACCACCAGCACAGTTAAATGCGTGTTGTTTAGTGAACAGCATTATTAGGGGCGCTTAAACAAACTGTTAAGTAAACATGGCTATTTTGAGTTGTTCTACAACTAAACCACAGCAGCACAACATTTATCAGCTAGGTTTATAACAAATAAAATGTAGCACCATCACATTTATTTATTTATATTTGTCTTTTTTATTTATTTATTTATTTCATTTGTTGTGAAAATTTGGGTCTCAGTCAGTTGTAAAAA
The DNA here is from genome assembly GCF_963969265.1 of Rhamphochromis sp. 'chilingali'. Lineage (NCBI taxonomy): Eukaryota > Metazoa > Chordata > Actinopteri > Cichliformes > Cichlidae > Rhamphochromis > Rhamphochromis sp. 'chilingali'. The sequence goes on along the minus strand of NC_137936.1, from coordinate 30,634,304 downwards.
GGTGTTTGGGCAATGACACCATAGCAGATAGTTAAATCAAAGTCTTTCTCAGCCATCGGAACTAAAAAGATTATCAGCAAACCAAACATATAGGTAATTAAATTAAAAAGAAAAAAAAACAATTTCTGAAAACTACAAAATGTCCTATGTTAAAACACGCACACACAAAACAGCAGGTACACAGTGGCGGTCGATATCAATGGGCCCCCATGGAGGAGCGGCAAAAACAGCACACCGCAAAGAGAGATCGATTGTCCCCTAGGAGTTTTCCTGTAATGCAGGCCTTCCTCTAGAACTTCTTCTGCCTACAAATGCAAGAAAATGCAACTGCCTAGATGGAGAGTGAAAAAGAGAAGACTTGCCAGAGTAGTGTCTGATAGCTCATCCAGTCAATCTCTGCATCAAATTAACTAGCACATTGTCAGATACTCTTTCTGGCCTGAAGCATTATGGGTGAATGGGTAAAGACTGGCAGTTGTAAGATGGTGAAAAGCAGAGATAAACTGCTGAGGACGGGATGCGAAGTGAGGTGTGTAGTCATCTGTTTCCTTAATGAATGAGCATGAAACAAAATAATCAGGATAATGCTGTGATTCGGTGAGTGTGACAGACTCACTACTTTGTGGTTGCATTATACTAAGTGCTGATGTAGCTCATCTTTCTGTCCTTACCCAACACTATAGTCCTGCTGTTTGCTACCCTAAGTACTTAGGATTTATGCATTGAAATCCACACAAACGCAAAAAGCAGAGCACAGTGACAAAAAGGTAGAAAGAATGGAGGTATTGCTGAAAGAAGGGTAAACGCCCAAATTGAAACGAAACGCACAAAGAACACACACACACACACACACACACACACACACACACACACACACACACACACACACACACACACACACACACACACACACACACACACAGACTTTCTGTTGATTAAAATAACTCTAAAGCCCCATTCAGTGTGCATTAATTTGTGAAGCCATTACTCATTCTTCATCACAAATGCAAAGCTTCACTTCACCCTGCAATTATATCTTACAAATAGTGTACTGTATGCACATTTCTTTGAAAACAGGAGTCGTGAGAGGGTACTTAAACATCTTTAGAAAGACGTGTGCCACCATTAAAATATTTTACACAAACAGTTTATGGAATGTTTTTTTTTAATTTACTCTTATCTCTTTTTTGTTTCAATAAATAAGTGATGACAAAAGTATGAATCTGCTTTAACTGCTTTTCTGCTTTTATAAAAGAGAGATTGTATGAATGACTCAGTTATTATGTGACCTGTGGCAGTTTATTCTATATTTTTTCAGTTTGAATACATTTTCAATCCATTCAAAAACATGTATTTTTTTCATGTTTTATACTCAATAATAATACTCAAATGTCAAGTGGTGCAACTGCTGATTTAAATGAACAGATTCAAAAGATGATTTTTTTAAAATTGTGTTTAACGGTAATTCAACATAAAATAGTCGGGCACTATTTACTTTTAATTGCTACAATAATCCATTTCATCCACTTTATTCTGCTTATCTGATTCAGTGTTGCCCAATCCAGCTGTCACCAAGTGAAAGGCAGGGTACATCCTGGATAGGATCATCAGTCTATTGTATGTTAAAATAATCTAAATAGTTTTAAAACTGTTAAAATAAATAAAATGATTTTGTACACCAACTGTTCTTAAATTTCAGGCTGACACAGCCAAGACTACGAGACTTTTATTATTAAGTATAAAAAGTGATGTAGCAAAAAAGAAATGTAATCATACAAACAAAATGGGGTTTGTATGGCTGGCTGAATGCATGAATGAAAACTATACATCTGCTGGCACCTCACAAAAAGTATGGGAACAGCACTCTATGTAAAAAGAGAATTTTAGTTTAGTTATACTTTAACTTGTTCTCTTAATAGGCATCCATTAATATCAAATACATTAATATAAAATACAGGCTTTGCATTTTTGGATGAACATTATACTAAAACTCCTACTCTTTTTAAACACATTTCTTCTATACAACAGAGCCAAGGTAACAGATGTCCATTTTCTATAACTTAGCAATATCAGCCTCAAAATAGATTTTAGTTTTTTTTATCTGCACTACTAAAGCAGAATTTACAGAAACCTCAAGTGGAAGAGAAGATCTGACTTTACAACTGCAGTCAAACTTTAATGTGTAAAAGTTAAGGAACACATATGAAACCTGCATCCAATTTGGTTGGGTTTTCCAAAACAGCAAGTGGTCAAGTGTAAGGAAAAAATGGTCAATTAAAGGCTGTGCAGTGGCAGATAAATGCATTGTATCTCAAGTCACTGTGCACCATTAGTAATGTTAAAAAAGTGCTGTGACTGCAAACAATCATCATAAAAATCGTACTGTTCTCAGTATAAAAAGCTACATTATTACATGTGGCCTATACAGGATGTGTTAAACCAATAACTGATGTCAAGTCAAAGAGTCTTTTATGACAAGCAGCAAACTCCTGCTTTTGATTGGACCCTGAATAGATATCAAATTTCCAGGGTCACTAGTTATGTGCAAGATCTGTTGTTTCCCTTACAAGAACTAATCTATGTATTGACACTTGAAGATGCAGAATGTCACAGCTGCTGTCGTTCTTTGAAAGATTACAGTAATAGCTGTTGAAGCCAAACAAGACTGGGAAATCTTAGATGAACCAATATCAGTGTGACTTCAGATGCTGTTGAATATTTGCAAGATGTAGGAAGGATTATTTTTATTATTGCTACACTATAATAGTACCATAATCACATATAGCTTTTAGATTATACAAAAGCTCTGAAGTTTCCTGCACAATGTTCCATGTTTATAAAGGCTACAGAATATTGAGGCAATCATTTTTGGTCATAAAGCTCCATTCGTCAGAGTGGTAAGGCTTTGTACAGAAGATTTACAATTCTAAAGTGGAAACGGGTGAATACAGTGAGTAAAAATTCAGCTTTTTGCATTTATGAGAAGCACTGAGTTTCTGTTAGACACCATGAAAGCAGGAGTGTGACCAGGGAGTCTTTCTTGACTGGAAAAACGGTGTGATTGTGGCAGAATCCCACATGTCTCTCTGGATGACTAACACAGGCTTAGCATTCTTGTACGGGTGCAGGTAGCAACCAACTGATCAGTGCGCTGTAGAAGACTTTGTGTATATATATATATATATATATATATATATATATATATATATATATATATATATATATATATATATATGGATGTGTCCACATGTGGTTGGTCATTTCTTTTGTTGCTGTGTACAAACATGTTTTCGTGTTAGTGTGAATATAAGTGTGTACGCCATTCCATTTTGATTACGCCTACAGTCCCAAAGGGATAGTAGGATTGTCTAAATAAATCATTTTCAGCTGGGCAGACACACCACACAGGAGAAAAGAGAATAGAAAGAAAAAGGAGAGAAAATACATCGAGGTAATGTACATGAGCCAAATCAAAAAAACAACAACAAAAAACAGCAGGATAAAGATGAGATGAAAAGGAATGATGAAAGTGGGATCATTACAAAAAGGATGCAAAGTGTGAAGCATTCTGGGTTTGAATGAAGTTGCAAGGGCAATGAATGGCCAGCGTTTCCTTTTGTGCTGCTAAGCATTCAAATAATGATATCTACAGGAGAAGACCCAAAGCAGAGGGAGAGAGAAATGCGGAGATATGCAGACAGCTGCCAGCCGTATTGTAAGGCCTGGGGTAAAAGAAGGCCGTCCCTGGGATGCCTTAAATGTGTAATCAAGCCAACCAAAGTCATGAGACTCCTCCTACTCTGATGTTCTCAATTTCTTGGCAACTTAGTAAAACTTGTTAATGTATACATAGCAGTACTATGTATCCTGTGGATAACAGATCCTTCAAATATAGGTGAAGCACATGCTCAACTCCATGTGCTGCATCGCTCCAAGTGTAAGAGATTGGGTTTGCTACCTGGGATATATAAAACCACTACATAATAGGGCAGCCTGACCAGATGTTAGATAAATCTTTAACACTAAAGACTTTATCCTGTGCAGAGTTGATGATTAGAGTTTGCCACTGCCTCCTGTCCTCATGTAATAAAACCCCTTTGCTCGGTCACTGAGTCTGGCCTTCTGGCCTCATCTGACCACCAGCAGATGGCTGGGAATGAAGTTGGGTTGTACCGAACAGGAATTCATCTTAGTGCATTTCATCACAGTGTCAGAAGGTTGTTTGATTATACAGTGAGTTTAATATTTTACAATTCACCACTGCAGCAAAACAAATCTATTATGAAAAACAAGAAAACTGAATTCATTTTTAGGCTTACCGGACAGTTGATTGGTATACAAGGTCTTCACGCCTGCGGTAGTCCTCCATGTGAGAGTAATTTGTATTAAACATAGCATCGTAGGTGAAGATTTTCTGCTTGATAGTACCTCCATCTGTGACCTGTGAAGCAAAAGGAGAGAGCATTACTAAGGTGAATTCTCCAGTGATGAATGGGACAGGAGCAACCTTTTTACCCCTAGAGCTTTTCTTATGAATAAACTGTTGTCACATGGCCTGAGAGTGCACAAAGTAATCCTGCCTGCAATTACCTCATTGATTCATGATAAGTTTATTCATTATAAGGTCTAATGGCAAAGGGATTAAAAATCTGCTGACACGATAACCTCGAAGAGACAGTCTCTCGGCTTCATTTGTGGCCATGGATAAATCTTAATGAAGACTGACGTAGTACAGTGTTCTGCATGTGACAAGTAGTCCGCTTTCTGTAGAGGTAATAGCATGTGACAAGACAAAGATAACAGAAGAGGATATTCAAACACTGGTCTTGTTTCATTTTTTTTTTCTGGGTAGATGATCGAGCAGTTCTTTCCTTTCCAGTATTCACAGGAGTGTTAAACTCACTTCAAAGCAGCCCCTAATGCTGTTTTGAAGAAGGACATTGTTGGTGAGCCATGGATCCTTCTTCTGTTTGCCAGAGAAGATTGGTTCTGATCCAAACAAATCATTTCAGTTGAATAAACAATGTCAAAGGATTTCATGATTAGTCCATACTAAAATACACATGGTCTCATGTAAAGAAAAGGCTAAATTGTACTTATATCAGCAAACAATTGTTCCCTGTGAATGTAGGGTAACTCCTATGACCCCTTGCCTCTAGAGAAAGCTTGCTGCCTTAGGCTTATTTTGCTAACAGGTTCTGCAGAGGGAGTTGGCAATGCTGAAACAACGAAAAGCGCAGGAGTGTGAAAATAAATTACCCCAGTTACCTGTAACAAACAACTTCTTCTTGGTTACAGGCCCACCGGTTTGGCAGGAGCTGGGATTTTTTTTTTAAACAGATTTTAAATATTAAAGGTCAACATGCTTGCTCGTAAAAAGCATTCATCTACTTTCTAACTTAAGATTTTTGAGAGGAAGTTTTCCGGATGTTGTGAACAAAATCAAAGGATTGTGCCCATCTGTTTTATTTTAATATCACTTCACATGTATAGCACAAAGCAAGTTTATTTGGACCACTATAGAAGAGGAGAGGGAGATTAAGAGCAGCCTCTAAAAGCAAAAGCACATCTGGAAACCAGTCAGACTTGTCCCACCACTGTAGCTACAGTAATGCTTATTTTACAAAGATCGGTTTAAGGAGGAAAACTGGTATTTTTTGTTTAACATACTTGTGCAACACCACACATGAAATAGATTTTTCAGACTTTAAAAGCATACCTCCATTAACTTTATTTCCATATTGTACAATGGTATCTCATATGGGTGCCATACACATATTGGAAATCGAGAGACAGCACATTCCAATGGAAAAAAATAAAATGCCACTGAGACAAAGTAATATACGTTACAGATTAATGCAGAGTGAAGCACACATTCATAACAATGAATTATGCAGCAAAACTGTCACTGAAATTTGAATGGTTCATTTCCAGTTATTTGCCTGTATCACTCAATTTCACACTGCAATAGTGCCTGAGTAAGCGATTAAATACGTGAAACTAGATCAAATACAATTCTACAAAAAGAGTTTTGTTATTTGTATTTGCACGTTTCTGTCAGTCAAAAAATAATTTGAACAACTAATGTTAGACAGCAAGCGCAATCATTTTTATTGGTCCTTAATATTTCCTTGATTGCTTGTTTTGAATTGTAGGTCTATGCCTTGTAAAAATGCAACTAGCTGTTCAACTAGTTTTGGCAGTATTAGTCATTAAATATAACATACAAGACAGCCTTAACCTTGGACAATCAACTGAGCCAAAAAAATAAATAAATAAATTAGGCATATATTGCAAAAGAATGGACAAAAATGCAGGAGTTCTGCAACTAAAAGCAATATTTAGTTTGGTCTTCTTAAAGCACAATAGCAAAATAAAATAACATGTGATGGTTTGAAGCTCAAACTAAAACACTGGAAAAGAAAGAGTCCTTCTCTAAAAGAATGAAGAATGGTTTCAGTAAGAGCTGCACCAAGTTCCTGTATGTGTTCGTAGGGCTGGTTTGACTCAATCTAATGACCTTAGCTTGAGATGACACTTTAGGTAATAAGTACCCAATTTGAGCCGGGTAGCTTTGAGGATATATCATTTTATTTGTAATCCTTGTAGAATGTGAGAAGCAATAACCGTATCTAGTGGAGCTAAAGAAGAAAAGCATTCCACCTACAGAAATGCAAACATCATTACCACAATCCAGAAAAAATACATCAAAGTGTTTAATTGCCAAGTCTCCTGGAAATGCGCTGGAAAAACACCACAAAAGCAATAAAAAGGATAAACAAACTTGTGGATTATCTCCAAAAAGGGGTTGCATATCTTCAGATTTTTAGGGTTTCATTAGTTCGTGTCAGATGCATAGGCATGCCTAAAGCTGTGTGAGACATTCAGATCTAACCAGATATTTTCTACTTTGGCATAGGAAAGAAAGAAGACATGACTGTAATCATTTACACTGATTTTCATTTGCAACTTTAAGAAATTAACAAATCCTACAAATGAAGGCTTACTTTCCCTTTACTTTCAAAGTGCTGCTGAATTTAAAGTTCGAAGACTGAATAAACTCATGCAAATATGATTAGCTGTTCTTCAAGTACTGAGCTGAGTTGGGGATATTTCCTTGCTGCCTTCTTTCACAGTCTATGTAATCCAGCAAGCATTACTATTGCTTAGTCCTCCTCCTGGAAAATCTGGTGGATAATGCAGGTGTTAGATTTCTGGTTGTCTAGAAGCCCTAAGGACCAGAGAGAAGATTTCTGCCTAAGACAGGTCTTCTCAGTGGCACCCTCTCTTTATCTATCTCTTCTTAATGATTTCACCTCTTAATTAAGACTAACCTGTAAACCTCTGTGTAATAAATCTGATACAATCTACACATCAGTGAATGTCTTGCTATCCCCTCAAGAGGACCAAGACTAACTATGGAAGGGACAGAACAGTGAGAAGGGAGAGAGAGTGGGAGGGTGAAAAGAGATCCAAACTGTGCCAAAATGGCTCTACAAGAGGGAGGGCAAGAGGGAGATGAATACTCTTTGATTGCAGAAAAGCACCGTTGGGGAAGCAAAGCTTTGCTACAACTGCTTTGTTGAATCCAGGCCATGCAATGCACATGAGGCACAGAAGCACCAAACCTTTCTAACACTCTGCCATCTGGAGATATGAAAGGCGAGAATGGGTGGTAGAAAGTTTGCTACTTCTCTCCTGTCTACATTGTGTCATAAAGTGGAAAAAGAAGAGTAGGTTGACAGAGAGGTAACAACGAGGTGAGTTTGAAAGTGCTTAAACCAGAGTCCTGTGCTTCTCTTGAGATGTTGCAATCCTAAAATCTCTCCAGACAGAGGTTGTATCCTTCCTGGCCAGTCAGCTGAAATGCCTCTCTAATGATGTCTGCTATTATTGGGGTCAGATTAGGACTGGGTCTCAGGGGTTAACCAAAGCCCTCCTCCCCTCCGCCTGTCTAGGGTGGGCCTATTTATAGGCTGCAGCTGCATCAGCAGCCACTGGAGGAAATTCAGCTAACACACTGCGGGCCAACTGTGAGAGATTCAACCTGAATCCTGCTTTATAATTTCAGGCAGCAGTCTGAGAATCACTACAGAAAGTCTTTTTACACCATTTTTGAAACAAGTTAGAAAAAAATGTAACTGTGCATAGTTTCCAAAGGATTTCTAGTCTCTACTTACAAAGCCATGGAAGACCTATGAAATTAAAATTATACTAAGCATGTTCTTCATATGGTGTATAATAATTAGATGGTAATGGCTTTCAACAAATTTTTTATTCATATCTTATTAGCATTTTTTGTGATCTGAATGCAAAGTCTACCACGTTCATAAGATGGTCAACAGCATGGCTTTCAAATAATATCTTAATAAGATTTATTCCCATTCAGATTTATTTCCATTCAGTCCCTCATTTAAAGACTAACAAAAGAGATGATCAGTTCATTGTCATGACCTGGCTTGGCACTTTCCTTCATTTCCATGCTAATTTGCCTAATATTATTATGTCACAAAGTGTCATTTTGAAACCGGCTAGAAAAACTGGGAGACACTGTCTTGTAAAATTGCCATTTCTGTACCGAAACAATAATGCAAAATACAGAACTTGTGTCCCAGAATGTCAAATTACTTGAATTACTTAAATAAGTTCAAATAATAAGTTTCCTCTACAGTGCTGTGGAGGAAACAATTATTTGATCTCCTATAAACTTGTAAGTTTGCTAATAAGGAAATGGACAGTCTATATTTTTTAAAGTACTCTCACTTTACTGGATAGAGACAGAATATTAACCAAAAATCCAGAATAAAAGGACATCAAAGTTTTAAATTGACTTGCATGTCATTAAGTAAAATAAGTATGTATAAGTAGATGAAATATGACTTAGTACTTGGTTGGGAAACTCTTGGCAAGCGCAGCTCTAAGACATTTGTTGTAGTTGGTCATCAGGTTTGCACACATCTCAGAAGGGATTTTGGTCTGCTCCTCTTTACAGAAACTCTTTAAATTTTGGTTGCTGGTTGGCAACTGAAACCTTCAGCTCCATCCACAGATTTTCTCAAGTACCGAGGTCTGGAGACTGTCTGGAGACTGTCTGGAGACTGTCTAGGCCACTCCATGATCTTACTGTTCTTCTTTTTTTTACCCACTATTTTGTTGCCTTGGCAGTATGTTTTGGGCCATTGTTATGCTGGAAGAACCATGACCCATCGGCAGTGTTCTTCCTAAGGGAAGTAGGTTCTTATCCAAGGTTTTACAATACATGGTCCATTGGCTCCACAATGTGCTGAAGTTATCCAGTATCCTCTGCAGTAAAACAGTCCCAAAGCATAATGTTTTTTCCACCTCTGTTACTTGACTGTGGGGATGGTGTTCTTTGGGTCATTCTCAAAGCATTTCTTTCCTCCAAACATGGCATGTCAAGTTGATGCCAAAGAGTTTGATTTTGGTCCAAAGCACTTTCCCCAAGCTTCTCTAAATCATTTAGATCTTCTGTGGCACATGTGCCTCCTTGAGCAAGGGGACCATGCGGTACTGCATGATTGCAGTGCGTTACCAATGGTGGTCTATGTGACTGAAGATATTAACAAGCTCGTCTCATGTAGTTTTTGGCTGGTCCACCACCTTTATCATGATAACCTCACTCAATGAGGCAAGATCTTGCACTGAACTCACAGATGAGGGTGACCAATAGTCGTGTTATATGTCTTCCAATTCCAAATAATGGCAGCAACAGTTTCTTGACAATGGTCTTGAGGATCATTCCAGCCTTTTGCAATTCTACAGTAATTTCCATGATGTATTTTGCCATCTCTTTGGTCATGTCCATGGTGGCATAGAGGCTGGAATGGAGTAAATGATGTGCTTTATGCACATAATAAGATGAAGTCAGGAGTATCTGTAATTGATAGATTGTTATCTGTGTGCCACAGAGACACACCCAATCTGTGGGATGCCTTACTCAGTTTTCAGGTAACTAGTGTTACCAGCGCATTTGGCTATGGGTGAGCTAGTATGTCCTATCTTAGTGGCATGCCCTAGTTTCTTCGTATAAAAAACAAAGGACCATACACATTTTCACTTAATGTGAACAGATTTTCGGTTGCCCGACAGAGTCTGTCCCACACCTGGTGGGTTATTTCGAGGTTCAGTCCTACTCCCCATAGACTTGTTTATTGCTCCACATCATCAGATTGTAAGCCAGCCCATGTAGTGCCACAGATCGAGTGCCTCCCTCATGGTCTATCACTGTAGTATTGTCTGTCCTGACCAAGACATGACAATTTTTCAGGATTAGCAAGAAATGTCTCAAAGTCAGAAAACCTGCCATGAGCACAAAGTAATTTATATGTGCTCAACAGTGCCTCTGGGGCCAAGTGCCATTAGACAGATGCGTAACAGCAACCTGGTGTTTTTTGCCACTTCCTCTCTGCTGGAAGCACGTATTAGAAAACTGTTCAAATATGTGAACACTGTCTACGAAGGGTCCACGGTTTCTTTGATACACTGAAAACCCAAGGGGGGAGTGCCAGCCCGAACACGAGGGTATTCCTTGGCTACACCCTGAATAGCGTACCTGATAAATTTTCTGTTCTCTACTTAAATTCTTATGTGAAAATAAGCATCCTCATATCCCACTGATTTGAACCAGTCACCCTGTCAAATAGATCAAAACAGCACATTTCATGTCTGCATTTTGAATTTGTATATTATGAGGTGAAAATTAAAAGAATCAGTCTACCCTTTTGCAGAGTGAGAAAATATTTGCATTGGAAGCCGCATACTTAATTTCCTCCTCTGGTCAAATTCTATTGCCCCTCAGCTTAAGAAAGAAGAAATTTTACTCTAGTGAAACTGGGCGGGTTTGTTCCAGACTGTAGTCTGCAGCCACTCACAACAGTTGCCAACACCCATGGATGGAGTGTACATGCGTGCCATTCCTGTACTCTGGCGGCCAAGGAGCCTGGGGGATTAAAGTACAAAACTGGACAGCTATGCCCTCTTTTAATATGGCAATAGTATCCTAATATGGAAATCCCATGAGCTAATATTACCTTAATATTATGAGATAACTGCCTTTAAAGTGATAGAAAAGCAAAAAAAAAAATAATAATAATCAAATGCACAGATATTACCATGTTTTATTATTTTTACCCATTTAACTACACTATTACTAACTGATTTTGTCTCATAATCTTACATTTGTTTCCACAATATTAACTCCAGCCTCTGGCTTGATATTACGAAATTACAGAAATTTCAATGCAATATTACTCAGCTATAAAAACTGTTGATTACTTGACTCTCACTTGGATATTACTTTAGTAATTAAAATATATTAATTTGCTGTTTTGATAGTATTGCCTTCTCGATTCCACCCTATTATCCCACTGCTACGACATTATCAATGAGTGCTAATAGAAAGTATTGTGTGTATAACAACAGGGACAATGCAGGCGTATTTCAAAGTGTGGATCTGCAAAACCTAAGTACTGTATAATGTTGATCTTCACTCAGTGAGAAGATTCGGTATGCAGCATTGGTGACCCTGCCTCTTAACCTGTGAGTTTACAGCTCTGCATGCTGTGCTTCCCTAGTGGGTGCTGAGTGACAGAGGACTTGGTTAACGGGATTTCATGCTTCAAATGACAGGCTTCTCTCCTCCCTCTGTCTGTCACTACACTCTGTGGGGAAGCACAGTTAATTCAAGCTGGTAGGTTGCAACGCTGCAAACATATACAGTACCTTTGATGCACAAAAGGGTTGATAATACAGTGCCACACTAAATTTAAAAAAACCTGAGTTTGTAGGAACGGTTCATCTAACAATTCCTTTAACAGTAAGACTGCTTCAAAGCATATAAAACTAATTCAAAATGCTTTAGCTCATCAAATACAATTTGCGAATATTTATTTGAGAGACACTTGCCAGCAGCCATGGAAATACAGTGATAGTCCCTTTTGCTACTTCCATATTACCTCTAGAAATATAATGGAAACTTGTGATGCTATCAGGTCTTCAAGCAGAGTTTGCACTGATAACATCATACTTAGGCAGTTGTCAGTATAAAGATTAAAAAAAAAAAAATCTATTCATGTGAGTGTTTTACGGTCAGTGGCTTTGCTTACATATCTGAAATGTGAGCCTTTCGTATAAGAAATTTTCAGTCAATGGCTATATGCACATACAAAGTATAGGAGCACAGCACTGTTGTAGTAAAATCATTTTCCAGCATGTTATCAGTATCACATGTTCCAGCTCTACTGTCAGGCATTTTGATTCCAGCATTACAGCTTACAAGCAGGTTGTGATTGGCTGCTGCTGGAACTGCCAGATTACATACAAGGATAAGAGCTGGGCTTCATGAAAACTATGCCACCAACAGGAACAGACCAGCTGCATTCAGCTACACCCTAGAGGTAGCAGGGTGAGGGTCAGGCACAGCGACGGTATAAATTCAGGCAGTTGAGTGTTATGCAAGCGTGTTATCTAAAGCCATCTGAGACAAGGCCATCCAGAGATGGTTATTACGGCTGTCATTCTGAGGGAGAAAGGCTGTCTGTGGGCTGACAGCGAGGAGGTGATGAGATCAAAGCAGGTCAGACTTGTTGGTGACTGCTGATCTACAGTATATTGGTTATTGTAAAGGCACTGTATAAAGCAGTGCAGCATGTCCTGGGCATTATTACAGTACAGTTTTTGAACTTCTTCTCCAGACATTGATTATATCTCAAAAAGACATTAAAATTACACATATTGATTTTTTCCATGAAAATATAATTTACTTCATGCCTTAAATAGCTTAGATACACTCTACATGTTTCCATCCTTTAGTACTGTATGTGCAGATCTAAGAATATGCAAATATATGCACAAGCTGTCTTAATACATAATTTTGACAAGTTATTGGTACACTGCATTTCTACGGGGGAAATATTCATCCTACGCATTGACTGCTTATTTCGCTAATGAGCTATCTTATAAGCTAGCATATAAAAAAAATCACCATATGGATATGTTAACAACATTCCAAGTTTTCACTGGAGGGGTCTTTCAAAAAGTGGAAAGACTTTTTGTGAATCAAACTGAAGTGGTGCTGGAATTTAGAAAAATGCATGCCATTTCATCTCTCTAAGCAATTACAACTGAGGTGCCCTTAAGCAAAGCACTTCTAACCAAATTGCTCAGTGGAGAGGATTAGCTAACAATAGAAAAATGTGGTTGATCCGGGCTGCACTCAAATGCGGACCATTTCAAGAGTATCATGGGTGCCAATGATAGAACAGATGATTAAAAAATAAAAAACCTTTAATAATTGTTGAAGTTTTTTTTTTCTTTAAAGAATTAAACATTTGTGGAGTGGATGCCCTCCTAATGATCTCAAAATACTGTATTCACATGAACATGATGTGGCCTTGAACATTAGGATCAAGATCTGTGAAGTTCATTGAATGAACATTTGTGCAAATTCAGACAAAAAAAAGTGAGGCCTGGACTTCTGCATGTTTCCCCTACACCTGCTTGTGTTCTCCCCAAGTTTCTTTTCACAGTCTAAAAACATGCATATTAATTGATAATTCTAAATTGGTTGTCGGTGTGAATGTGACTGTGAATGTTGTCTCTGTGTGTTAGCGACCTGTTCACAGTGTACCTCACGTCTCACCCTAGGACAGATGCAATAGCCTTTAAGCCCTTCCCCACATCTCCATCTACCACAACCCTGAATTGGACAAGTAGTTAAGAGGATGGATGGATAATATAATACAATGCAGTTTATGATTTATTCACTTTCTTCCCCAGTTAAAACAAACTGTTTCTCATCATAATAGTGTACATATTGCTTTGTGGTCATAATTGACTGTCAACTAAATACACATACATCATATGAGACAGTTTCATAATTCTGTACAACTTCCTAGAATCTAATTACATGTGATATTTTTCTGTATCTTAAAATTCTATGTTATTCTGACAATTCATTACATGCCACATTTTTACTGCACTCCCAGAGCTTCTGTTTTTTCCAGCCTGAATCACTCTTAAGCCTGTCTGACCTCCAGGCTAGTGCAGCCTTGTGTCACCCTGAGCCACTTAATTGTCCCTGTAACTGCATGTGCGTGTCGCTTGATATGCAAATGACATAATTCCAACAAATTAGTATGACTGTGCTTAACACTGATAATGTATTGTGTCAAAGTCCATCTAATTTATAATTTCCTGTAATACGTGTGTGCAGGGCAGAAGTGAAATAAGTAAAAGTGTCCTCTGTGTTACTTACTTTGAAAGATAACTGTCAACACACTTCTTTGTGCATGAGTGTTTTTAACTACAACACCCCAGGCAATTTATGTGCGTCAGTAAGTTATCAGTTAACAAGATGGTTACAAAAAAACCCTGCTGTGCTATGTATGATGTGTGTCATTTATAATCCAGCTGCATGCAACTTGTTCTTGCAACCGACTTGTTAAAGAAAATTCTAGATGTTTTTTTTTTCCCTTCATGATTCGACTAATGATGCAGTTTTATCCACCAAACCCATGTCCAACAACATTTTTGCCATTTTCTACTATATCACAGATGGGTTTTGACTCAAAAGGGCACACAAGTTGGAAAACAGATGGTCTTAAAAGACATCAAGGCCACTGTGGACATAACGAGTCTGCATATGTTTGCAACTTCACAGTTCTCTTCCTCTCCTTTTTCTTCTTCCCTATCCTCCAGATTACTGGAGCCACCATCTGCATCTGCCAGTTGATGGATATATGGGGAATGTTATTGAATGCATAAATCACAAAGCAGGTCGCGAGCATAGAGCAGAATGCTGAATTTAGCAGAATGCTAAAATAGACAAAGGTTCTTGTTTTCTTCATAAATTTTATGAGTGAGTTTATTATGATAAAGCATCTTCTGCCTTCAAACTGCAAGAAAATTTATCACCAGCATTGTTCTCTGACAGAAATTGGTTGAAAGCAGAAATTCATATTGGGATTACGATGTGGGCACATTTAAAAGGTTAAAGCAAGATCCTACTGAATGATAGATTTCATCTACAGAAATTGGATCTTTTCAACAATTAAATAAATAAAAACTAAACACAGAAGAGAGCTATGGCCATATGTTTTTGGACAGAAACAGACTGTTTTGTAATTTTCCCGTGTAAACCACTACAGGGGATTTTAAACAAGTCAAGATGTAACTGAAATTCTTAATTTCAGGTTTTATTTAAGTGGTTTGGCTTAACCAGAGTACTGTAGTCATGTCTTTCATAACTGTTTCGGACTTACAGATGCTTTTACAGTTTTGCTCATGTTTTCATATCCTGGCATAATTTCTTATGAAGTTTTTGGAAAAGATGACAAAATCATTACATGTGATCGTGCAGAAACTCTTTCTTTTATTTAAATTTACTTATCTGACAGTGAAGTGAAGTAATTCATCAGATAATTGTGTGCCCCCCTTCATAAAAGAGAATGACAACTGAAAAACCAATTGGCCCTGATCAAAAGTTTGCTTATAAATAAATAGTTGGGTTTATAATATACATACAAATATCCTGGTTTAATTGGCTGATACCACACCTGTTATGTATTTGATGGTTAAGTAGTGCCTGTTTATAGTCATCCCGTTTTGTAGTTCTTATTGCAACCTCTGGACATTTCACTAAGAGCTGCATTGACTTTATTGGCTATTGAGTCATGGAGAAAGCCAAAGAGCTGTCAAAAAAAGTCTGCAAGAAAAAAAGACCCATCCAAAACCATCCAAATATTTGAAAATGCCAGGTAGTGCTCTATGTGTGATTAAAAAATGGAGAATTAGTGCTTCTGTTGATACCAAGCGATGGTCAGGTAGACCAACAAAAAATCAGCCTCAGCAGTCACGAAAATTGGTCAGGATATAAAGAAAAATTGTTATGCTACTTCAGCTGAAATACAGGTTTAACAGCAAGAAAGTGGCATGACAGATTCAAGATCCGCAATAAGGAGGCACTTGCACAAAAATAGAAAAAAGCCATTACTGAGCCAGGGCCACAAAATAGTATGTCATTTGGTCAAAAGTAAGTCAAAAGTAAGTCATTTGAAGTGATGAGACCAAAAGTGAAATTTATGGTCAAAACCATAAATGCTATATTTGGAGGGAAGTCCACAAAGTCTATGGGAAAAGTGCACAACTTGTACTTTGAAACATGGAGGTGGATTTTTAATGTTTTGGGGATATATGAGCTACAAAAGCACAGGGATATTCATAAAAATTGATGACAATTTGCACTCATCAGTCTGAAAACTGCGCACAGGAAGCACTTGGACCTTCCAACGTGACAATGATTAAAAACACAAGGCCAAATCAACCATTCACTGGACAGGGGAGGAGGACAAAAAAGTGAAGGTTCTGGAGTGGCCACGACAATCTTCTAACCTCAATATCATTGAGCTTCTCAGGGGAAATATCAGATGTGCACTTCATGCAAGACTACCCAAGAATTTCCAGGATCCGATGGCTTTATGTTTTTATTATTCAAGAAGAATGGACAACTCTACCCTCTAGAAAAATGAAGGTACTCATCACTGATGCCAAAGGGAGAAACCATTAGTATTAAGTACAAAGAACTATTTTGAATGGGCACAATCTCATTATTTTTGTTATTGCTATGCTTTGTTCAATGATTGCATAATTCTGCGATGCCATCCATCCATCCATCTTCATCCGCTATATCCGAGGCCGGGTCGCGGGGGCAGCAGCCTAAGCAAAGAGGCCCAGACCTCCCTCTCCCCAGCCACCTCCTCCAGCTTATCCGGGGGAATACCAAGGCGTTCCCAGGCCAGCCAAGAGATATAATCTCTCCAGCGTGTCCTGGGTCTGCCCCGGGGCCTCCTCCCGGTGGGACATGCCTGGAACACCTCACCCAGGAGGCGCCCAGGGGGCATCCTTGTCAGATGCCCGAACCACCTCAGCTGGCTCCTTTCGATGTGGAGCAGCAGCTGCTCTACTCTGAGCCCCTCCTGGATGGCTGAACTTCTCACCCTATCTCTAAGGGAGAGGCCAGCCACCCTTCGGAGGAAGCTCATTTCTGCCGCTTGTATCCGCGATCTCGTTCTTTCGGTCACTACCCACAGCTCGCACAATTCTGCGATGCCTTATTGCTTAATTAGATTCCACTGAAAATAAAATCAATCTGTTTTGCCTGATAACTCATATTGTCTTTTTGTCACCTTTAAGGATGTTTGCTTTATTCTGGGAGCTTATATGAGTTTTTCAGCTTAATATTGGCATCCTTTACTTTTATCTGTATCTCTTTGAATTTCATATTGAGAATTCCAGCAAAAAGATAGCACATGGAAGTTCAAAATATCTTCCAAACAATGTAGCTGCTTATCGTCATGTCACGACAGGCCTGACCTGACAAAGAAGCTTGTTCAGTCAGTTGTCCAATTGCTTTTGAGAATCTATAAAAGCCATGATATCTATACAAATGACTATCCGGTTGTTCAGTGATGACGCGACGAATCCTACTTCCGGGTCTAAAGTAGTCTGCGTTTAATATGGCTTTTGTGTTGTTAACATGTTTAATGTTATGTATTTTCTTCTATTTAATCTCAAAAAGCTCCTAAAACAGTCAGTGATCACTGTTGACCTCCCTCGGCTTTTATTACCGCTAATCATTTATTTAAGCTCAGTTTTTAAAACCTTAGGATGTAACTACAGCCCAGCCCATGCAGCAGTATATGAATGACTAACCTCGTATTGTGGATGGATTATCTCAGTTGTTCTCCTGGCTGAAGTTTGGTCCTTTTACAGCATCCTGCCATGCGATTACATTTGTTCCTGACCACCGAGAACACTCACGGTAACTTTTATCGAGTGGAAAAAAAGTTAGCTTGTTTATATTATGCTAACATAGCTGTGTCGCTAGCGGTCACGTAGCACATCATTATATACCAGCTAGCCCAACTTCAGTAACCCTACAAACGTCACTGCTGTTTAGTTTTCTGTCTTCATTTATGCTGGAAGTGATAACAGAGCTGTACGCAGTCAGGACATGCTATATTGTATTTAGATAGAAGCTAGCGAGCTAACTTCCTGCTAACTTCTAACTCCGTTAAATGTCATAAATTCCGTTTTCATGGATGCCTGGATGTTAAACTTAATTGTTACACCTGGTAGAGCAGAACGCTGATCATTTTATTAAAGATGAAAGACTTTAGACAGTTTTTCAACTCTCAGTAATGCCATAGTGATCGTTTGATATATGGACCTGCAGCGGAGTTTAGACCCAGACACGGCTAGTGACGTCAGACTGAACAACCGGATAATTCCTAATAATTCTTTTTTAAACCACTGAATTAAAGCTGAAAATCTGCACTTCAATCACATCTTGATTGTTTCAGTATGCAAAGGCAGTTTCCGAGCTAGGTAAGGAAGGTTGTAATTGTTAAACATGGATGCAGAATTTTGAGCTGGATTGAAACATCTGTCTGTATAGTGCAAAACATCAGGCTCATTTCATGCTTAAATACAAAATTCTAATCCTTAATGTGGCATGGGCTCTTCCATTTTTAATAAGGCACTCTTAAGTTAAATTACAGAAGCAGACACTGTATGATATTATTTACTCCTAATGCTTATTTCCAGGGCAACTTTGTGTCTTTTTTTTTTTACCAAAGTACCAAAGAATAAAAATTCTCATTTAATATTAAAAGCTTCTGTTTCTCTTATTCACTCTACATGGCTAATCTCATGTTCTAGTGCTTTATCTTTTTGTCTTGATGTGTTTACAGTACAGATAGGATTTGATGAGTCTGATATCTTTATTGTAGTCCCAATTTACATACAGACCGATAGATTTGCATTTATAGCTCTCAATGACATACCAAGAATTTATTACCAAAATACTTGCTTTGTGACTGCTATAAAAATGGCAGATTGTCTTGGGTAAAAGACCGAAAGTTGAGGCACACAACGATGTGTGCTGCTGGTAAAGTTTCTGGGCTGCCTTTCCTCATAACAGCCATCCCTCAAGATTCTGTCCATTTAAAGCAATGCAATATCAGGGACTATAACATCTAGTCCTTTTACTGAATTCTTTCTTGATCACTCTATTGTCTCAAGACGATGACTGATTTACATCTCAAATGACATAAAATCAAATGATAGGCTTTACAGCTTATACATTTATAACATTTAATCCCTCCAATTAGACCAGAGAGTACAACCACACTAGTGAGACATCAAGTGTTAGAGATAAGAGTATTTCATTCCATTAACACATTCTAGTAACACATTCTAGAAATAGACACATATGCAATACTTATTTTATTTCAGTATATGAAAAACAATATCCAATCAGAGAAATGTGAAGTTCACTTTGTCTATACTGTACTTCTCTGTGAACTCATGACTTTGAGCAATAACACACACTGTGCATGTGTGTTGCCGTACAAATGAGACAGACGTATGGCTGCTTGTGGAAACTAGACAAGAAGAATAACGACTCATGGGACAAAAATATAGCCCAAGATTGTTTCTTCCCACAATGAGATGGGACTTTTATTGAAAGTAATGTATACGTTTGCCATTACACAGCAGATTTAATGGGCTTAATTTTAGTGACTGAAATAACACAACAGGGATAAGGATATTTGCCACATTGCTTCCTAAAGTCTCCAGTTTTGCATTTCCTGACTAAAACTAAACTCCACCCTAAAAGACAGTTTTCAAAATATAAAAGCAAATATATAAAGTAAAAGGAGGTCACTAACATTTCCTGAAGTTTAAGTTTGAGGGATGTGAATGTTAGCCACAAAAGCAAATCACTGACCCGGCATATTTGGTCTTAACCAAAGCGAATTTAGAATCACACATAAGAAACCAGAGCACATTGAAAATTTTGATCATTACAGTGACTTAAGTGAACAATTAAGTAGTGTTGTGTTATCAGTACCTGTTTATCTCATTACTGTAAGACATTTACTGAATGCTGAAATCTAATTTTATAATGACTCTGTTTTGACACAGTTCCACAGGGGACTATGGCAAACATATGAAAAACATCATCACACTGAATGGAGGGACAGACAAGCAGTCTAAACATTACCTAAACGTAAACAAAAGGTCAAACGAGGAGAGTACTACAGGAAATTATACATAATGTGTCTATTAGCAGGGACACCATGCACTCACAGCAGAAACCAATTATTTTCTTAAGTGCTATAAATGAAAGTGTCCTACGCCAACATGTCTCTCCCCCCCCCCCCCCCCACACACACACACAAGCATTTATACTAACATGCACATACTTGCACTTGAATCTGTGATAAATCTCCCTCAAGCTATTTGAATTAAGACTTATTGCCAGGTCAAATTGGGCCAGGGCTCTCTGGGGCTCAGCCCCCACGTATTAACTCTTCAAAGTCATCGGGGGACGTTCAACCTTTTCACATGTATATATTTTAGTTTTACTTTTAGTTTAAACACATTTTGATGTGTACCATTAGGTTAAATAGCTGTAGATTAATTTCACCTGCAAAGTATATATATACTTGGTAAAATGACCTGAAAAAACACGAGATCTAACATGATTACTAGTTCAATATGAACCTACTGGCTACAGTCCCACACACCAACACACATTCCTATCCTAATGAGTACACAAGTATGATCTTTTAATTTGAACCTCACAAAGCAAAGATGCAAACCAGCCCAAAGAGACTTAAAAGAAACTGTCACTACTGTTGATCCATGAACAGGTAGAAACAGAGGCTACAAGCCTGACTACTAACCTCTGCTTTTGTTACCTTTTGAAGACCAGAGTCTTGCTGCTGGACTGGGGTCGACATGCACTCAGCTTTAAAACCACTCTTAGTCCATTGCCAGCTTTGCGTTAGCATGCTGTCTGTGCTGATGCTATTAAAGAGACTAAGTTGTGTTAGCAGTATAATGAATGTATTTACAATAATTTCCATGTTACTGTCATGCTCTTGTCCTTCTGTGCAACAAAAACAAAAAATAATATCCATATCTACATTCCTTAAAATGTGTATGGCTGTACCATTCCACTCTTTTTCACAGCATAGGAACTGAATTTATCTGATTGTAGCAGGAAGAATTGTTATTTTGTTTTTTTATCAGCAGTGGCGTACATAACTAAAGAATAAAAAAAGTACAGTAAAGCATTACATTACTGCGTTACTGAAAAATGTCAAAGGAAAAGCAAAGTGGCCTTACTGTTTCCTCTAATAACAATAAATATTAATATTATGTTATTAATGTCTGTGTATATCTGTATTAATGTAGAATGTATATGTTAATTAAAAAGACCACCCCATGTGTAGCATTTAGTTGAATAATTCCCAGTGTATATCGAATAGTACTTTTGCCAGGCATTCCCAGTACTGTTTTGCATTTAGAAATATGCTTATGAGCATATAAATGTGTATCCATGGTAACTCTGACCCCCCCCCCCCCCCCCCCATGAGAGAGAGAGAGAGAGAGAGAGAGAGAGAGATTGTGACAATTCATCATGATAATCCACACATTATAAAACTTATAGCATAAACAAAGAACACCTTTTAAATGTCAAGTTTTAGAGGAGCATATGTCTAAAATTGTTTTAATTAACATTTGTACTTTTGATTATCAATATTGTGTTCTCACAGCTTCTCTGTCTTGCTATCCTTTGGTCATGGCTGATGATTTATTGGGTTTGAGGCTTCTCTCTTACATCCCTGTAGTATTTGGCACAGTTTTTAATTTTTCCTTTGATGTTAAACATCAATAAACAGTTATCTCTTCTCTAGCCTGTTTTAATACCTATGAAGAACCATGAGACAACTGAAACGGGTCCACCTTACAGCATCCCACTGGACCAGGTGTCCAAACACACTTCATTGGCATGATCAGCAAGTGGGATAGCCTGATTCATAACACAGGGTATTCAGCAAATGATAAGAGCATAGGAAATTATGCCCCTCAGTGCCAGAAAAGTGTATGTCTTTGCCTTGCATCATTCTTGGCACTGAAGTGGACATGGAAACCAGACCCTGTGTGCCCCTTAGTGTGTGGTGGCTGGACTGAGTGACTAATCAGACAAGACTCAGGAGACTAGCTGCTCATTTGATCTCTGTCCTTTTCCTCCTGGGCACATTCTCCTTGCAATGAGCCATCAGCTGGCCTAATGACAAACACCAGATACATCTCAGCTCAGCAGCGTTCTACAAAGCACTTCATAAGGTAGAGTATCCCTTCAAGCTTTTGTACTTGCTGCCCACTTGTGTCTAGTGAAATTTGGCGTCCAAGGAGGTTTATTTGTTAGCACAGTTCATCAGAAAAGGAACCTTTAGAGTCACTGAAGACATTGGCTTCCAATTAGTGTAAAGAAGCTTAGGAAGAAAGCCATGTGAGCATGTCAAGCCATAACTGTTTACTTGCTTGTAGCAAAGGGGGAAAAAAACAGCAAAGCCCCACAAAAGGAAAAATGCTTGTGCCAGTGAGGCCTTGTTATTATCTGGGGAGTAAAGCAATATAAAGCATGTTTAAAGTAGGGTTTTGGTCATTTGGTGAGAGCTGCGGGATTTCAACGCAGATGCAATGCTGCCTAATGAAGAAAAAGGCAATAATAACAAGACAAAGAGGAAGCTGGGTGCTGCAGAGAAGAATCTGTCTTTCTTTCTTTCCCACTCCCCCTTCCACAAATCTCCCCTCATTAGTTTGTTTCCCTGTGTTGTGCGCATTGCTTCAAGTCTGCTGAAAGCAAGGGTTGTCAAATGCAAGTATGAAAAAAGATACCGTTTCCTTACTGGGAGGCCTTGGGAAAATATTTCAGAATGCAGTGACATCACAGACTGGTGCTGTGAAAAGACAAGAATTTGTCTCATAGCATGGAGGGTTGGGAGTTGAGGTCTCTCAGATCCATAGGATGTATGTTTCTTTTCTGGAGGTCACTATTGTGTGATGGAGGTACTTTTTATACCCCTTGGTATTTGGTTTTTTTTTATGTGGAGGAAAAGTGTTTATTTCATGTGATGTTATATATACTTTTTTCAGCAACACTGGCAAACAAATGACATGAACAAATGACTAGACAAGGCGGCATACTTGAAATATTTAGATTTATAGCTACCTTTCTATACAAAGTAGCCTACTCTGAAATTTTTGTCACAAGATTTTTTAAGGAACTAAATGACAAAGCATGTCCAATAAAACAACTGAAAGAAAAAAATATCTGCAGACATTTTAAAAAACAGTGTTTATTTTTTCATGAAAGTGACTATGTTACATGAGCTTTCTACATCTTTGCTTCTTTGTTCACTGACTGTGTCAAGGTAAATGAGCTACAGCACACAGTGCACAGGATCAGGTATGCACTTTGGTTTGGCTACATTCACACAAAATCTGACTCTGTGTCCATCAACAGCGTTAACGTCGTATTAGCGAGATTAACGCTGACAGAATTTATTTATCAATGTCTTTGTTTCTACACTTCATTTTATATGCGCTTGACGTTTTTTTTGTATATTTGCTGCTATGACAATTCAGTTTCCCTCTGGGATTAATAAAGTCTCTGATTCTGATTCTGATATACCTTTTTCTCACAAAGGAGATATCTGACAACAGACGGAGAAATGTTTTGGTGTCCTGGTTAACAATTACAGCACAGAAAATAAGGTTCCCCCCTTTCCACGTGTTTCTGTCATTGCGAATCTTTTTAAAACCTTGCAAAAGTTTAGATTTGATGAGCAAACATGAGTTAAAGAAAGCGTTTTGGGATATTTGCATGTCAATGTCCCTACAGTCATATACTTTCTTTGAGCAGAGAAGGTCAGTTCTCTTAGCAGTACTGAATGAGGAACAACATAGGCATATTAAGGCTAGTCTAGGTAAAATAGATTTTAAAAAGATAGCTGGGGAAGTGGATAATGGTCAGGAGCTAAAAAAAAAAAAAAACCCTGATCCTCTCTAAGGGTATAGTTATAGATTTACATGAAATAAAGCTATTGTTAGTAAATCTCATTGCAAGTATAATTTCATTAGTTATTCCAGTAAATTCAATAAAATTTAATATAACTAGAACTGTATAATAATGAATAATAACTGTTATAATAACATGAAGCTGTGGCTTGCTAAGGTTGATTCAACCTTGCACCATGAAGGAATGGAAGTTTGTGTCAAAGAAAAAAGACACAAACTAACCCGCATTCTTTCACATTTAGATTTCTCTTTATCTTTTTACATTTGTATGACTTTATGATCTCTAATCCAAGTTGTTTTTTTTATTTTTTTTTCTAGTCAGTCTATGACTTTAAGCTTGTAAATGAGTTTATTCTATTTTTTTGTTGCTTTATATTTATTTATTTAATGTCGAATGGCTTTATTGTTGAAACTGGCATGTTGACAAATGTTTCAAAGGAGAGTCATAGAGGAAAATGTTTAAGCCACATTGATGGATCCAATCAGATGTCTTGATCTTTTAAAAATTGTCCCGACGGAGATGTTTGCAAACTGCCATGAGTGCACTTTATCAAGGCATCACAGCTGCTTTACAATCCGGTTTATCTTTATGTAACTGTTCTCAACTCATTTTATCAGAGAATTTGTTTGAACCGCACATTCAGTGCATATTTCTGATAGTGGGAGAAAATGGCTTGCCTCAGTGATAGCTTAACTGCTTTGAAAAGATGCACAGAAAAAAAACCCTGGGACAGATTTATCTAATGTCATAAATTTGAACTAGTTTTTATGTATCACTTCCTTTTATGTGCTCATTTGAACGGTGTAATTGAACCAGTAAACAACAAGACATCTTAAATACCTGAACTGCTATGGCAAGGCACTCTGCATGTGAATCAAGTTGTCACTATCTAATGTTAAATCAAAATGACATATTTACTTGGTTGAAGTGAGAAGAGCTGAGACTTACTTTACATGTTTGAACACATTCACGCACATATTTGTTTTACTCAATAAAGATATTGAGGATGAAATGACTGTAATTTCGGTCATTCGATCAATGAAAAAAAAAAAACTTCACAAGAGTAATTTAAAAAGTACACAACTCATTCATTCCACATACAGCATAAAAAGCTACCGCATTTCCCACTTGGTCACGGCAGTAAAACCATCTGTAGTTTTTGTATATGATCTATCTTGTAGTAGCATACACAATGTAATCTAGAGCCTGGCTTACAGAGTCAAGACTCTATGGAAGTTTATCTTTAAGACATTTACTGCTCTATGATTTACAGCTCAAGTGTACATGTCAAGATGTCTACATCAGAGATGCATCAAGCAAGATTAGAACATGTAGCTTTTAAATGAGACTAGTGTTAGGAAGCTATTCTCACAGACACCTTGCTAAACTATAGCAAGTGACATCCCATTCTTAACCCATGGGGTTTAATATGATGTCAGCCCACCGTTTGCCGCTATAACAATTTAAAATCTTCTTGGAAGGCTTTC
The DNA here is from genome assembly GCF_963969265.1 of Rhamphochromis sp. 'chilingali'. Taxonomy (NCBI): domain Eukaryota; kingdom Metazoa; phylum Chordata; class Actinopteri; order Cichliformes; family Cichlidae; genus Rhamphochromis; species Rhamphochromis sp. 'chilingali'. Next base: position 30,608,858 of record NC_137936.1, on the reverse strand, counting down.
CACATGGTTAGTAGTGCGTTTGTGAGGTCAGACACTGAAACTGAAGAAGAAGGCCTGCCCTGCAGACTCTGCTTTAATTCATCTCAAAGGTGTTCTATTGGGCTGAAGTCAGGAGTCTGTGCAGGCCAGTCAAGTTCTTCCACACCAAAGTTGCTCATCCATGGTTTTATTGACCTTGCTTTGTGTACTAGTATGCAAACTGGAAATGAGGGGCTGAGTCGAATTCCTGAACAAACAATCCCATACCATAATCCCCCCTCCACCAAACGTTACACTTGGCACAAAGCATTCAGATAAGTACTGTTAGCAACTACCAAACCCAGACTCATGCATCAGCCTGACGGAAAAAATTTGTCATTACAGAGAAAACGTCTCCACTGCTATAGAGTTCAGTGGTGGCATACTTTACAGCATTCCATAAAGCTCTTTAAGGCAAGGCAAGTTTATTTATATAGCACAATTCAACAGCAAGGTGATTCAAAGTGCTTTACAGAGACATTAAAAAACAGAAACAAATAAAAAGCATGATTTAAAGTGGAAAAAAAGAGTATGTTTTAAAATTTAAGCTTAAAAGTAAAACAGTGCGGATTTTGTGTTTTAGTCAAATGCAGCTGAGAACAGGCGAGTCTTCAACCTGGATTTAATAAACTGAGTGTTTCAGCTGATCTGAGGCTTTCTGGGAGTTTGTTCCAGATATGTGGAGCATAAAAACTGAATGCAGCTTCTCCGGGTCTGGTTCTGACTCTAAAAAAACGGATCCAGATGACCTGAGGGATCTGGAAGGTTCATACTGGGTCAGGAGGTCATTGATGTATTTTAGTCCTAAACCATTCAGAGCTTTATAGACCAGCATCAGAAATTTAAAGTCTATCCTCTGGCGGACAGGCAGCCAGTGTAAAGACCTCAGAGCTGGACTGATGTGGTCCACTTTTTTGGTCTTAGTGAGGACTCGAGCAGCAGAGTTCTGAATGAGCTGTAGTTGTCTGACTGAGTTTTTTGGTAGACCTGTAAAGATGCTGTTACAGTAATCAAGCCTACTAAAGATGAATGCATGGACTAGTTTTTCGAGGTCCTGCTGAGACATCAGATCTTTTATCCTTGAAATATTCTTGAGGTGATAGTAAGCTGACTTTGTTAAACACTGTTGTTCAGCTGATCTGAAGGCCACTTGAAGTTTGGCAGCAGAGTGTATGTTCCTAGACTTAGTCTTTGATTCATACTTCACAGTTTGCCTAGATCAGGGGTGTCGAACTCCAGGCCTCAAGGGCCGGTGTCCTGCAGGTTTTAGATCTCACCCTGGATCAACACACCTGAAGCAAATGATTAGTTTATTACCAGGCCAGTGGAGAACTTCAAGCCATGTTGAGGAGGTAATTTAGCCAATTAAATCAGCTGTGTTGGATCAAGGACAAATCTAAAACCTGCAGGACACCGGCCCTCGAGGCCTGGAGATGGACACCCCTGGCCTAGATTATCTCAGTGAGATTAAAGCATAAGAATATACTTAGTAACATAAATCTGATAGCTGATCAGATGTGCCATGCTTAGTAGTATGTCTTACTTTACATCAAAAAGCATGGACCAAAAGTTAACAGATAATATGATAGGACTGGACATATGTTTTAAGAAGCACAACCACAAAAGTCACGACAGCAACAGAGCCCCCGCTAACATAGACACACATGGTCAGTAAAATGTTGTCGCTGCCAGGCAATTTTGGCTATGATTTCTCTGCTCTTTGTACTTCTGACAGTGTTCAGTCTGCTGTGACTATGTCAGCAGGGATTATCTTATGTAAGCTTTTTTGATAACAAATTAGGGTTATGCTAAAACAAAATACAAATAAAATATACATGGAGTGATTTTGATAAAAAGGCAAATGAAGGGTTTAATTTTGCATAATGCTGCTTGGTTCAGAATATATCAATCATTAGCTTGTGAGTAAAAAGGTTTACCTCAACCATATAAAATTCCAGCTGAGAGGTAAGCCTCCAAATGCAGCCCAGTATCACACCTTTCTCAATAATTATGAGGAAGACCATAGATGAAAGGGAGCTTTTGGACTTTCAGCATATTTCAAAGCTGATACTGCCAAAATTTAAAATAAAATACAATATGAAAGCTAAGGATTATCTGTGACAATGGCACAATGCCCAAAGTAGAGAATGTAAAAGAAAAATGCAGGATCGTTTGTGCTTGCACGCACAATTCATTATCTTAGTTACAAATGTAAAGGCAGTTTTTTACATAACATGCACTGTAATGTTGTCTTTGTTTTGTTTTTTGTTTTGTTTGTTTGTTTTTTGTTATAATTTCACATAAGAGCCTTTCTCTTTTTACACATAATCATGACTCTGACAAGGCCATTAACATGATAAAACGCAACTGGCAAATGTTCTTGTGAAAATAAAGAAAGCAATGCTCAGATGATATATTGGCATTTAATGGTTTACATTTGATTGCTTTGGTAAATTAGTAAACTCTGCCTAGCAGTCTTTAATGTCAGGAAGACTCAAGAGATGTTGTGGTGTTTTCTGAAATGCAAACTTTACTCTGTAGTCAATATCAAATCATGTTAATTATACTTGATATGGGAAAAACAGCTTCTTTCTTGTATTTAGAGTGGTAGTAATCTAAAGGGCTTGGCCTTATTACTGCAACTACACAGGTGTTGGAAAAAAAATATGAAACTATAAACTTCCATAATTCAGTGAGTTAAAAATCAAAGCAAAAAACTTTTATCTTAACTACAACATGTCAGAATATAGTTTCACTGTATGGAGCGTGACCCATACTAATTACTAACAACTGTCATCCTTCTCTTAAATGCATTTTTTAACCTTAAATATCAAAGCCTTTCAAGTATACACTTTTGGAACAAATATAGATATCTTTACATGTAATTGTCCCTTAAGGGTTAAGTAGCCAGATGAAATAATCATGTAGTTACAATGCTGGAAAAACCTTGTCATCAAAGTTACTTTGATGCTGGTGCAGTGGCACTCCCTGATGGCAGTGATACCACAAAAACTGCTTAAAAGAGCTCGAGGAATCCAAAGAAAAGCTCAAAGTGTTGATCCGACTTCAAATCCAATTGCGCACCGGAGAAACGGTTTGTTTCAGTGCTTCCCCCCTTGTTACCTATAGGACCCAAAGGATTCCAGTGTCTCAGTGTCAGACTCCATCAGACACCTCCAAATATCACAACTAAATGAGTCCCATTAGATTGCTTCTATCCTGTTTGATGCTATGTCATGCTTTTATCTGTTTTTGCTGCAAAACAGTGCAGGTTGAATGCACAGACAGCAGATTTTTCCCAGGTCTGCTTGCCCTATTAACATTGGAAGGTTTAAAAAGCCAAAAAGAAAAAAATGTATATTTAACTCTATCTATATGTCAATTTATCCAAATACGCAGAGCATCGCTTTACCTACAGCGTTACAATCTATGGCAAAGGGGGCTTTTAAAAGCAGAATATGTGGATACATTTGTCAGTACTTCATTTTGTATAATGGGACAACTGACCAAACACACTGTCTCTGTGGTTAATCGATCAGAGGCCACCACACGTGTGCAGTATCAGCAGGGGAGAGCTTGAAAACATAAATTACACAGATATATCTGTTGGATTCTGATTCTAAATGGTTGGATAACATCAGGATAAAGGGGGATTAAACAAAGTGTAAATTTGTAAATTAGTGGGTAGTGGAGCACAAAGTGTATGAAAGAGGGTGACGACCGAGCCTGGCAAGTTACTTAAGCGTTCCTCAGTTGATAAAGCACCAAGAATGCTGCTGACAAATACATCTCCATGTATTATAGAAGTTTACAATGCTCCTGTCATGGTCCTGGGCCATGTGGGCCCAGTATTCTTAGTTCTTTGTATTTTTGTATTTCGTTCCTTATTTAGGCCATGTCTTCTGAGTTGCCCTGTTGTGTTGTTCCTTATGTGTTTTCCCTTCGTGACTCTTACCCCCTGTGTGCCCCTCTGTGTATTTATGAGCCCTCGTCTCTCTTTGTGCTTTATTCTATGTGTTCCCCAGCCCGTTATGTCTGTGTTTTCCCCGTGCTCTCTCTCTCCTCCTGTCTGAACCTCTGTGCCTGTACATGTCATGTTCAGTTCACCCCGCCCTGTCTCGTTAGGATTATCAGTATCACCTGTGTTCCCCGTGTGTGCCCACTTTCCTCGTTTACCCTCTGTGTATTTCTGTCTGAGTCTCCCTCTGTTCAGCGTCGCGTTCTCCCTCATGTTGTGTGGATCTTCCTGTGTCTTCCTGCGAGTGTTAGTTTACTTTTCCCAGTTAGTTCTGTATGTCCTGTATTCTACCGTGCCAGCATTAAAGCTGTGTTCTTTAAGTTTATCCCCGTGTCTGTGAGTCTGCATCTTGGGTCCTTCTCCTGCCTGCCACACAACGAACCGTGACAGAAGAACGCGACCACGATATGGACCCAGCGACTCCTGGCAGAGACGTAATACAAGCGGTGGAGTCGTTATGCTACCAGTGGAGCCGAAGCTCTAGCGAGGAGGAGAGGGAGGAGTTACTTTCCTCGTTGGGGACAAGCGTCACGGTTTTTCCCTGGTTATGGGAGGCGCTACCCCCTCTGATCTCGGACTTCCTCCGCACCATCCTCCCAGCCTGCCCTCGGCAGCATCAGCGGTCCGGTGTGCGGACTGCGTCACCACAGCCCCGTGGCCGCGCAGCCTCCCCTCCGCCTGCTGTGAGCATACAAGTCGGCACGCTGAGGTTCGCCACGGCACCACACTCCTCTACGCTGGCGCCGTCCCTCTACTCGCCGGCTTCCACTTCGCTGTCGCAGCTCAGTCGTTCACCCTCACCGCCTCGACCGACCTACCCGTCTCCCGCTTCCTATCTGGCACGGATGTGGTCAGAAGACGAGGAGCCGGTCGCCACAGAAATCGAAGTCTCATCCACGACCACCTCAAAGAGGAAGCGGCGTTCGCGTCGCCGTCGCCCAGCGCTACGGCATGTTTCGCCCTCCAACGAGCCACACGAGGATGCGGGGGAGGTCATGGATTTCGACCTGGAGGAGCGGCAGCGTGCAGCATGCGATCAACTGGATGAAGAGCTCCGGTGGAAGCCGTGGCTAGCTCCTGACTATGAGGAGATCTTCCGGGGAACCCGCCTGGCTCTCGGGGGTCCCCTGAGCTTCCAGGAACTCTCATCTACCGCTCCATCAGCACCCAGTTCACCAGCCTCTGCGACGCCGCCCGGCGCGCATGAAGCGCCGTTGTCTGGTTCATCGGGAGCTGCAGTCAAGAAGGAACGGCGTTCACGCCGCCGTCGCACCACCCCACAGCCGGACATTCGGACTCCTAATTCACCTGCTGTGGTGAGTGAGGACTCTGTGTCTTTTCCAGACATTATGACTGTTCATTCAGGAGCTGTGTCTTGTGTGGCGGAGGTCAAAGCGAGCTGCTTATCGCCTGCGCAGCCACCCTCAGTTCAGTTAGCTCCCTCGCAGCCACCCTCAGTTCAGTTAGCTCCCTCGCAGCCACCCTCAGTTCAGTTAGCTCCCTCGCAGCCACCCTCAGTTCAGTTAGCTCCCTCGCAGCCACCCTCAGTTCAGTTAGCTCCCTCGCAGCCACCCTCAGTTCAGTTAGCTCCCTCGCAGCCACCCTCAGTTCAGTTAGCTCCCTCGCAGCCACCCTCAGTTCAGTTAGCTCCCTCGCAGCCACCCTCAGTTCAGTTAGCTCCCTCGCAGCCCTTCACAGCTCAGTCGGCTACCCTCCTGGAAGCCCCCGCTGCCTGGTATTTTCAGCATCGGCATCTTTTCCCGTCAAGATTTATCGCTAAATCATTCGATCCTCCCTTAGGAGAGAGACTGCATCCTCGCTGCCTTCACCCCAGTACACCAGTGTCACCTGGGTCTCCAGTGTCACCCCCGGTGCAGTCTCCAGTAGCTCCAGTGTCACCCCCGGTTCAGTCCCCAGTAGCTCCAGTGTCACCCCCGGTTCAGTCCCCAGTAGCTCCAGTGTCACCCCCGGTTCAGTCCCCAGTAGCTCCAGTGTCACCCCCGGTTCAGTCCCCAGTAGCTCCAGTGTCACCCCCGGTTCAGTCCCCAGTAGCTCCAGTGTCACCCCCGGTTCAGTCCCCAGTAGCTCCGGTGTCGCCTGTAGCGCAGGCCCCAGTAGCTCCAGTGTCGCCTGTAGCGCAGGCCCCAGTAGCTCCAGTGCCGCCTGTAGCGCAGGCCCCAGTAGCTCCAGTGCCGCCTGTAGCGCAGGCCCCAGTAGCTCCAGTGCCGCCTGTAGCGCAGGCCCCAGTAGCTCCAGTGCCGCCTGTAGCGCAGGTCCCAGTAGCTCCAGTGCCGCCTGTAGCGCAGGTCCCAGTAGCTCCAGTGCCGCCTGTAGCGCAGGTCCCAGTAGCTCCAGTGCCGCCTGTAGCGCAGGTCCCAGTAGCTCCAGTGCCGCCTGTAGCGCAGGTCCCAGTAGCTCCAGTGCCGCCTGTAGCGCAGGTCCCAGTAGCTCCAGTGCCGCCTGTAGCGCAGGTCCCAGTAGCTCCAGTGCCGCCTGTAGCGCAGGTCCCAGTAGCTCCAGTGCCGCCTGTAGCGCAGGCCCCAGTAGCTCCAGTGCCGCCTGTAGCGCAGGCCCCAGTAGCTCCAGTGCCGCCTGTAGCGCAGGCCCCAGTAGCTCCAGTGCCGCCTGTAGCGCAGGCCCCAGTAGCTCCTGTAGCCCAGTCCCCGATAGCAGTACGGTCCGCTGGTCAGCTTAACATCCAGCCAGGGGTCTCAAATCTCTCTGGCTCTGCATCAGCTCCTGCTGGGGGCTCGGATGAGCTCATCCAGGACTCCGCGGCTCCCACGCCGCCATCTACCTCGTCAGCTGGAGGGTCCGAGGGGCCCGTTCAGCCACCTGTCTCCGCTGGAGGGTCCGAGGGGCCCGTTCAGCAACCTTCCTCGTCAGCTGGGGGTTCAGGAAAACCGCACCAGCCTCATGCCGCGTCAGCTGGAGGGTCCGAGGGGCCCGTTCAGCCTCCTGTCTCCGCTGGAGGGTCCGAGGGGCCCGTTCAGCCTCATGCCTCGTCAGCTGGAGGGTCCGAGGGGCCCGTCCAGCCTCATGCCTCGTCAGCTGGAGGGTCCGAGGGGCCCGTTCAGCCTCCTGTCTCCGCTGGAGGGTCCGAGGGGCCCGTTCAGCCTCACGCCGCATCAGCTGGAGGGCCCGAGGAGCCTGTCCAGCCGCCACCTGCGACCGCCTCGTCGTCGCCTGGTCCGGCTGCATCTGCCTGTGCTTCTGCTACGCCTGGGCCAGCCTCTGCCGGTGCTTCTGCTACGCCTGGGCCAGCCTCTGCCGGTGCTTCTGCTACGCCTGGGCCAGCCTCTGCCGGTGCTTCTGCTACGCCTGGCCCAGCCTCAGAGTCTTCGTCCTCGTCTGGCCCAGCCTCAGAGTCTTCGTCCTCGTCTGGCCCAGCCTCAGAGCCTTCGTCCGCTGCAGCCTCAGAGCCTTCGTCCGCTGCAGCCTCAGAGCCTTCGTCCGCTGCAGCCTCAGAGCCTTCGTCCGCTGCAGCCTCAGAGCCTTCGTCCGCTGCAGCCTCAGAGCCTTCGTCCGCTGCAGCCTCAGAGCCTTCGTCCGCTGCAGCCTCAGAGCCTTCGTCCGCTGCAGCCTCAGAGCCTTCGTCCGCTGCAGCCTCAGAGCCTTCGTCCGCTGCAGCCTCAGAGCCTTCGTCCGCTGCAGCCTCAGCCTGTGCTTCGCCTGGTCCCGCCTCGACTGGTCCTGTGCCCACCGGGCCTCGGCCAGTACGCCTGACACTGGAAAGCCGCCGCCGCTGCCTTCCGCGCGGCCGGCCCCCTGAACTGCTCCGTCGTCTCCTTCGCCGCCGCCGCTGCCTTCCGCGCGGCCGGCCTCCTGGACTGCTCCGTCGTCTCCTTCGCCGCCGCCGCTGCCTTCCGCGCGGCCGGCCTCCTGAACTGCTCCGTCGTCTCCTTCGCCGCCGCCGCTGCCTTCCGCGCGGCCGGCCTCCTGAACTGCTCCGTCGTCTCCTTCGCCGCCGCCGCTGCCTTCCGCGCGGCCGGCCTCCGGACCAGCTCTGCCACCTGTGCCACCCGCCTGGTCGGCCCCCCGACCGTGTGACCCGTGAACTCTGGTGCCTGTGGGCTCTGGGTCGGCCCCCTGAACTTTATTTTGACTATGGTCATGTGCTCCCGTGTTTTCTGTTGTTTACTTTGTTTCCCGTTCTGGTCCCTCCGTCCTGGTCCCCCGCCTCCCGCCCTGGGTGGGTTGTTTTCTGTTTTTGTTTTTGTTTCTCGGGTTTGGGCTGTCGGGAGCCAGCCCTTTAGGGGGGGGGTGATGTCATGGTCCTGGGCCATGTGGGCCCAGTATTCTTAGTTCTTTGTATTTTTGTATTTCGTTCCTTATTTAGGCCATGTCTTCTGAGTTGCCCTGTTGTGTTGTTCCTTATGTGTTTTCCCTTCGTGACTCTTACCCCCTGTGTGCCCCTCTGTGTATTTATGAGCCCTCGTCTCTCTTTGTGCTTTATTCTATGTGTTCCCCAGCCCGTTATGTCTGTGTTTTCCCCGTGCTCTCTCTCTCCTCCTGTCTGAACCTCTGTGCCTGTACATGTCATGTTCAGTTCACCCCGCCCTGTCTCGTTAGGATTATCAGTATCACCTGTGTTCCCCGTGTGTGCCCACTTTCCTCGTTTACCCTCTGTGTATTTCTGTCTGAGTCTCCCTCTGTTCAGCGTCGCGTTCTCCCTCATGTTGTGTGGATCTTCCTGTGTCTTCCTGCGAGTGTTAGTTTACTTTTCCCAGTTAGTTCTGTATGTCCTGTATTCTACCGTGCCAGCATTAAAGCTGTGTTCTTTAAGTTTATCCCCGTGTCTGTGAGTCTGCATCTTGGGTCCTTCTCCTGCCTGCCACACAACGAACCGTGACAGCTCCAGTGTCAAGTTACTACATTACTACATCAAAGTGGTGGTCTAATGCATAATACACACATTTCTGAATTGCAACTTTTTTTTTTTTTTTGCTTCTCTGTTAGTTTCTAACTTTAAGGTCATTATATCTTAATCGATAATTGCTGTATTTTATAGCAAAGATTTATATGACTTGCTGATAATGTTCAGTTAAAATTCAATTTTATTATGTATACTGTAGCATCAAATTTAGACAGTTCTCCCAGGGCACTTTATATTGTAAGGTAAAGACCATTCCATAATACAGAGAAAACCCCAACTATCAGACAACCCCCACTGAGCAAGCAATTGGTAACAGTGGGAAGAAAAAACTCCCTTTTAACAGGAAGAAAGGAGGTAGAAAGAAAAAAAGTCAAATTGTGGAAGAGAACCAGAGGTTAATGATAGCTAAACACTAAATGCAGAGTAGTATATAAACACACGCAGAGGGAAAATAGGTAACTGAAGAGGAAACAGTACATCATAGGAACTCCAGCAGCTTAGAGCTATTGCAGAGCAATACCTGATCCAGCCCTGATGAAAAATGAAAGTTTAATGAATCCAAACTGGAAACTTGTTTCAGAAAATACGGCCCTTGAATCTGAAGGCTCTGCCTCCCATTCTGCTTTTAAATAGAAACCACAAGTAAGCCAGCAGTACAAAAGCAAAATACTCTATTAGGGTGATATGGAACTACGAAGTCTTTAAGATAAGACTGGCCCTGATTACTCAAGACCTTAGAACTCCTCACAGTTAAAGCATGACAAAAGTACAACAAACACAAAACATTTTGATTATTTAGGAAAGATGGAGAGAAGACTTAGAACTCAAACCACATATGTGGAAAGCTTTGCTAAATGAGGTATAGTTTGTTAAAGAGAATGACGTAAATGTGTTGGATGTAAATATGACTTTTTTCCACCAACAATCCATGTAATGTAACAAAATCTCTTTAATATTTACATCCTTACTGAAAAGGGCAATAATCAGATTACTGCTGACACGAAATGTAACATGATATGTAAATTATTTGAATATATAATCTCATAAAATAAAAATAAATAGATATATGACCAAGAAATTATTTGTTGGAGTTCAACATTTAGAAACTAATAATTCTGCTGCCTATTATAGCAGAAGGAGAAAAAACACCAAACTGAACTGTGTATAAAACTACATCTTTACTTTAAATGACTAACGGCCAGCACAGGCAAATAATAATCAAAATTATTAGAGATGGAAATGTAATAAATGATCATTTTGCTTAATCTGAGACATTATGACAGAAAACTGAAGACAATGTTAAATAAAAAAGTACTTGTAGATGATAAAAAACTTTACAATACACAAAAGTCCTTCATCATTACTAAACAACAACAAAAAGTTAACTTCATTCATGATGAAGAATTGATTAAAACAAACTCAACAGCTAAAACTAAACTGAAAAACCACGAGTCAATTGCTAAGGTCTCATGACATTAAAAAAGGATTTGATTACACAGACACAATCTCCACTCTCTGAACACCCTTTGAGGCTCCCTGATGATAACTGCCTTGAGAATGGCTGGTGTGACTCACACCAAGTGCGAGAATGATGTCCTGCATGAATATCCTTTAGCCCCAGTGGGAGTGTGCTGTACCACTGTCGGGATGTCTTTGAATGTCTTGGACCTAGAGGTCAGCATCTCATTTTACACGGACAAAAATCTATTACAAAACCTATCTCTCTCCACTAGCATTAAACCCACAGGGGAAGAGAGGCTTTTCTCTAATTGTTTTTCCTTGGCTGCAGTTCTGGGCTGGTTATGAGTGAACCCAGCCCACATTAAGGCTCTGATTGGTGATTGGGTCATTCAGGCCCATCATTTACACACTGCTATGTAGTGTGTGGTATTATTCATAGAGTTCTTTTTAAATTCTGGAAACAGCATGCTTTTGGCACTGAAATTGAAGTTTGCATTAATGGAACATTTTTAGTGTTACAACAAATAAAAGAACTCTAGCCTTCCACTACCAACTGCCATTTTCACAAACATTTAACAACTAATGTTTTAGGTGAGTTAAATAGCAACTGTTGGTTGATACACTGCAATCTAAACAGAGGCTGTTAAAACACATTTGCCACTGTGTCAGGAAGGACAAATGTGAATTTTAATTTCATTCTCAGTTACATTTTCATATAGCAAAACATTGAAATGCCATCAAGTCTGGATCTAATATTTTGTTATACAATCATCATCTAAATAAGATACAGGTTCTCTTATATCATATTAGAAGAAGAATGATTATAGTGGAATTATTATTAATTTATTATCTATCTTAATATTATTATTATTATTCCCTGATTTAAAAAAAAAAAAACATTTTTTGTGAAGAGTGGGGAAACCTCTTGACCTCTTCACTTGACTTGACTGAACATGACTGAAGTTCAGGAATATAAGGCTGGAGCATTTACAATTTTTAAAAGACGCTAACTAAAATGAGGAAATCTTCTTTGAGCTTTTATTTACATAGAATTCTTTTTTGTTGGAATTGCAACAAACCTCTGAACCAGAAAATATAAATCGTACTGACATTACATGTTTTTCACAACATTTTAACTGTCTTCAGTTTCCTTTAAATAAATGCAAACTTTTTTTTTTGTACATTTTCAAATCCAGTGAAAAGAATCTGCATGAGTGTTCAGCAGGAAGACAATCACACAACATTATCTCCCACGCAGTAAATTGCACTATTCTCAAAATGCTATATTTTCTCAGTGCAAAGGGCACCTCACTCCGCTCATCATGAGAAACGTCCCAAAAGAATAGAAGCAAAGGAATAATCCTGGAAAATGTGTAAAGGATGAAAGGATTGGTTAAAAAAAACAACACAAATATAAAAACCTCAAAAGTGATCAAAGAATCATTTGGATCATTTGGAAAGTAAACACTGAAGGCCATGCAAAATAATATGTGACCTACCCACATGTTCTGATAGGGCTTGTGCTCTTTTCTCTCTTGCTCTCTCTCATTCTCTTTTTGCTCTGTATGCATGCGTCTCACAGGTTACCACCCTGCTGGGGACTCTGGAGGCATGGTGTTCAACATGTGTTGCAGAGCTCATTGACACACAGACATCTGCTATTCATCTCCTCCACTCACCTGTGTTTTTAAGGACGTGCTCTTCCACTCCACTATTCCCAGCTCTTTCAGCTGTCGTCACAATAACATCAGGCTCAATTAACTACATGTTCCATTTAGCTTCCCTATGCTTACCCTATCCTCTTGTGTCTTTCTCCATTGTCTTCTTGTTTGTGGCTTTTTTGGAAATCCTTTAGACTTGGATTACTAGTCAAACAGTTCTAGGCACATTATGAAACAAAAGGATCAAAAATGTTTTTATGTTTTCACCAACAGTTGTACAGGATAAAAAGGGCTTTTGTTTTCCTAGAATACATCTTTGAAATTTTCCCATGATCTCTCTGAGTAGAGATCATGGGAAAATTCTTTTAGTGGGAAAAATTGTCCAGGATACAAAAAGTAAGGCTTAAAAGCTTTATGGTAAAAAAAAATTTCAGTGAGGGTCAGTCTTAACCAACGTTTACCCAAAATAATTTGCTGAGTAATCTACTGAACCACTGCCAGATGTTCCATCAGGTGTGTGAATCTGAAGTCATACTTTCTGGTAAATTAACAAATATGCATATAAACTTAATATACTTAATTACTTAATGACCAATTTGTTAGGTACATATGTCTAGGGTCAGAAAAAAGAGAAGGTAGCAAGTGAGCAAAAAGGCCTTATTGCCAGAGGTCAAAGGAGAAGGCTGCTGTGACCTGATAGTAATGCAACAGTAACTCAAATAACCACTCATTACAAACTACAAACTATAATAGCGCCTCTGAATACATTACATGTTAGACTTTGAAGCAGATAGGTTACAGAAGCACTGAGTGTCACTCCTGTCAGCTAAAAACAGGAAACTGGGGCTATAATTCACTCAGTTCACCAAAATTGCACAATAGAAAATTGGAAAAATGTTGCCTTGTCTGATTAGTCGTGATTTCTGCTGTAAAGTTTGGATGATAGGGTCAGAATGCAGTGTAAACAACTTTAAATGGATCCATTCTGCTTTGTATCAACAGTTCAGGGTGCTGGTGGCATAATGGTATGTAATGGTATACTTTCTTTGCACACTCCCTTAGTACCACCTGAGCATTTTTTAAATACCACAGCCTACCCGAGTACTGTTACTGATGGTGTTCATCCCTTTATGACTGTAGTGTACCTATTTGCCAATTGTTGCAGGTTAATGCAATCAAGTCACAAAGCTCAAATAATCACAGACTGGTTTAACCATGAAAAGGAGTTTACTGTATTCAAATTGATCTTCACAGTCACCACATCTCATTTCAATAGAGAAATTTGGGAATGTGTTGGCATGGGAGACTTGCATCATAGGCGTGCCCACAAGAAATCTTTAGCATATGTGCGATGCTATGATCTCAAAAAAGACCAAAATCTCTGAGCAATGTTTCCAGAACCCTGTTGAAAAAGGAGCAAATTAAGGCCGACAAAAGTCACCAGTGAGTTCTAAATTATTAGAACAACTACTACTGGTTTGTAGTACTGCTGTATTCCTCAGTAACAGTACACGTTGTTAAAAGATTACTATTGATTGCTAAAGAGAATACGGTTGAAGGACAGTGTGCCCTTGGGCCCCTTTTTAAATGAGGTTGGTGCCTTTTTTTTTGTCGTTGTTGTTGTTGTTGAAGGGATCAACAAAAAACTATGATCTAGAAAATGACCTGATTATTTTGAGGAAACACAGTAAAACAGAGCCTGCTGCAGTTCACATCATAACTGAATTGTTCTCTTTGGGAAATGAAGTACAAGCTAATACAGGAAGAAAATGTATAAAATGTTTATAAATGGCATAAAATAGATCAATTTTATCTATTTGAAGAAAGATCAAAGTTATCCACAATTTAAGCAGCCACATGCAGTGGTCTTTAGTTTATGTTGATAGTAGGTTAATAAATATAATATAATATAATATATATATATATATATATATATATATATATATTTGTATGCAAAAAAATATATATATATTATATAGGATAATAGATCAATTAGTACCGTTTTTGTGCCAGGTACTCAATTTCTGCTGAAGTGATGGAATAGCAACCTGATCAACCTGAACTGAAAAAAAAGCACCAATAAATAGTGACATTACTCAGTTGATAACACATTTTAATGATTATTAATTTTAGTCTGATTAACATGGACAGATTGTCTCTGATACATAAGATAAAAGAATAATACACTAAGACTGATACTAAAATTTAAAATAGGGCCATTCATATAATTTTGTTAATTTACATTTTCACTACATAAACTCCAGCACAATAGTTGTTGGTGGGATAAAACTGTATCAACTACATTTGTACATTAATTTTGCTTCTCAAATAACAGATATGTTTCAGCACCACAGTGAAACTTCTTTAAAAGAATAACCAGCAGATGATAAAATACAGTTTTTATGTTATTATCTAAAAAATAGTCATTATTAAAGTCAGGTTTTGATTCCACAAATGTGTTTGTTGATCTCACAATATGTCTTGACTAAGCGCATTTGTTCAGGCTTACATGGAATAAAGCACATCTGGTGCTCTTATAAGGATTTATAATAGTAAGGCATTATATTTTGAATATAACTAAAGTGACTGTTCATAGTTCTAGTAATTAAGGAAAATGTCAGGTAGTGTTAGAAGTATGACTAAGCACTGTGTTTTCAATAATATTTTTGGATAAAGTACAAAGAGTAGTCAGGCACTGGCTACCCAGACAACACTGGAGGAAGTGCAGGATTATTATTATTATTTTGTTTGTCTTTGGCTGTTTTCCCTCTGTTGGAAATACATTGTACCCAAATAAACAAGTAAGCAAATAAATAAATAAATCACACACTAAATTGTTTTACTCCTTTCATGCCCCCAGGGGACCTCACAGTGAGTTGTGCTGCAGCAAAGTAGAGACCAATGCTAAAATTCCACTGGCATGAAAACGACTTCCTCCTCTAAAGCAAATGTCACAAAGAGGCTCTGGGCTCTGATCCACTCCTAATCACTAAGTAATCACTTTTTTGTTTGACACTTCTGTGATAGCAAAAAAAAAAGTGGATTTCTAAAATCTGGTATGATTCTGGTTGGGAGATTATGAGTTTTCAAGACATGTTGAAAATCTGAAGAGCTTCAGAAAGCCTTAAAAAAATGCCAAAGCAGAAGCCATGGTTTTGCAGTTTAAATTCAAATCTTACAATTCATGACTATTGTTATTAAAATATAATGAGGAAACCATCTGAAACGTCTCATCAACCATTATGTTGTTTCTTTAAAAAGATGTTTATTATTTTCCAGCATCATGCACACTGCTATACAGTGGGGCAAAAAAGTATTTAGTCAGCCACCGATTGTGCAAGTTCCCCCACTTAAAATGATGACAGAGGTCAGTAATTTGCACCAGAGGTACACTTCAACTGTGAGAGACAGAATGTGAAAAAAAAATCCATGAATTCACATGGTAGGATTTGTAAAGAATTTATTCGTAAATTAGGGTGGAAAATAAGTATTTGGTCACCTCAAACAAGGAAAATCTCTGGCTCTCACAGACCTGTAACGTCTTCTGTAAGAAGTTTTTCTGTCCCCCACTCGTTACCTGTATGAATGGCACCTGTTTGAACTCATCATCTGTATAAAAGACACCTGTCCACAGCCTCAAACAGTCAGACTCCAAAATCCGCCATGGCCAAGACCAAAGAGCTTTCGAAGGACACCAGGAAAAGTATTGTAGACCTGCACCAGACTGGGAAGAGTGAATCTACAATAGGCAAGCAGCTTGGTGTGAAAAACCAACTGTGGGAGCAATCATCAGAAAATGGAAGACATACAAGACCACTGATAATCTCCCTCGATCTGGGGCTCCACGCAAGATCTCATCCCGTGGGGTCAAAATGATCATGAGAACGGTGAGCAAAGATCCCAGAACCACACGGGGGGACCTGGTGAATGACCTGCAGAGAGCTGGGACCAAAGTAACAAAGGTCACCATCAGTAACACACTACAACGGCAGGGAATCAAATCCCGCAGTGCCAGACGTGTTCCGCTGCTGAAGCCAGTGCATGTCCAGGCCCGTCTGAAGTTTGCCAGAGAGCACATGGATGATACAGCAGAGGATTGGGAGAATGTCATGTGGTCAGATGAAACCAAAGTAGAACTTTTTGGTATAAACTCAACTCGTCGTGTTTGGAGGAAGAAGAATACTGAGTTGCATCCCAAGAACACCATACCTACTGTGAAGCATGGGGGTGGAAACATCATGCTATGGGGCTGTTTTTCTGCCAAGGGGACAGGACGACTGATCCGTGTTAAGGACAGAATGAATGGGGCCATGTATCGTGAGATTTTGAGCCAAAACCTCCTTCCATCAGTGAGAACTTTGAAGATGAAACGAGGCTGGGTCTTCCAACATGACAATGATCCAAAACACACCGCCCGGGCAACAAAGGAGTGGCTCCGTAAGAAGCATTTGAAAGTCCTGGAGTGGCCTAGCCAGTCTCCAGACCTCAACCCCATAGAAAATCTGTGGCGGGAGTTGAAAGTCCGTGTTGCTCGGCGACAGCCCCAAAACATCACTGCTCTCGAGAAGATCTGCATGGAGGAATGGGCCAAAATACCAGCTACTGTGTGTGCAAACCTGGTAAAGACCTATAGTAAGCGTTTGACCTCTGTTATTGCCAACAAAGGTTATGTTACAAAGTATTGAGTTGTATTTTTGTTATTGACCAAATACTTATTTTCCACCCTAATTTACGAATAAATTCTTTACAAATCCTACCATGTGGATTCATGGATTTTTTTTTCACATTCTGTCTCTCACAGTTGAAGTGTACCTCTGGTGCAAATTACTGACCTCTGTCATCATTTTAGGTGGGGGAACTTGCACAATCGGTGGCTGACTAAATACTTTTTTGCCCCACTGTAACAGTTAATACTGTTTTCCAACCAACATCAGACCAAAGCAAATAGTATAGATTTGCCCGTGACACACTGTATAATATATATCTCAAATGAAACTCTATAATGTAACAGCAGGATGTCATTAATTCTACTGTCACGTGGAGAAAATACCTCAGTAAAATTAATGACCTCACAAGGTCTTTTTTGTATACAAACAGTTGTTGAATTCTCTGATTAATTAGATGCAAAGTATGCTTTTTATAGATACCTGGGGAGCTCTGGGACATGGTAACAGCGAGGAGGTATTATGCTTCCATTGCATTGCTGAATCAAAATTTCCTATTGTTGCCTCTGTCACTAGCAGCACAGGCTCTCTGACAGGCACAAGAATGATCAGTCTCTATTGTTGCTATTAGCATTTGTGGATAACAAAAGAGACTCATCCTGTAGTTTGCTGACATGAAGTGTGTAATTATCATTCTGTGTATAACAGGCTGCTTATTTGCCCTAGTGACATCCTCAAAGGGAAGGTTGCTGTGCAGTGATCCATATCACCTTATCTCCCATTCCCCTGGGGGGCACCACATTCGGCATGGAGCAGCAGGCTAATAACGATGACAGAGGTTTGTACCACCGTTTAAAGAGGTGCATCTTTTTTTTTTCAACAGTGGAGCATGTGTAACCATCTTTAAAGTAAAATGCAACTGATGTCCTTTAACATAGGTCAGTTACTCTGCTGTAGAAACCTTAAACCTTAAACTTTGGCTCAGCCAAAACAGTATACATAGAAAAGTTCAAATTCAACTATACTGGTAATAATAATGTATCTGAAAAAACTCACATTTAACATCTAATCTTGGTACAACTGCATTGAGCTGAAGATACAGAATTAGAAAAGACAATCAACATATCAGGAACGTAATAGCCCTAATGTGCATTTTGGAAAATGTTAAACTGCGTGGAAATGTGGTATCAAGTAATTACTTGGACTAATGATTGCAAAATTTATTATTAGACTGCATATGGCTCTAGTGGACCTATTTGAAACACAAATTGATTTTTCAACAACGTAAAAAGATTATATTTTAGTGTCTAAACAAATGTAAAATTCTTCTTTCTGATAGACAAAGGTTGAACCCAAGCACATAAGCAAGATGAAGGCAGGGTAATGCTCAGTCAGTCATTTTAATGGTATTATACACTCAAGCAGTTTACAAAGTAAAACAATAAAGTACTGCTGGGTAGGGATAACTGACTAAATAACACTTTGGGCATAAGCCCCATTAACATAAAAGCCACTAATAATAAATCTCTTCTATCTAACAATACTATGTGCACAGATGTAACAGGTAGACTTAAAGATAACCATCAAAAGTGATGCAGAGTAACCTGAATATTGGCTACAAACAGTATCAGACAAATAGAGAGTTTGCTATTGTTTAACAAGTAGGTTAATTCTCCCAGGTGCAGAATTATCCTGTGGGGAGATTTAGTGGATGATGGAAGCAATGTTATTTGCTCTCCAGGCTAGAGCCAAATCAGCACCATGGACAGAAGCCAGGAAAGCCCTTTGGCACAAACCTTAGAGCAGCACCATGGCCAGAGGTTTTGATAGAGATCTGTACTACTTTGTTGATGAAGCTTGTAATGCATGCAAAGATTTATGAATTTCTCAGTTCCGCAGAGCATGGCTAAATACAAAGATGAAAAGACTGTTAAAACATATGTAGAAAAGTACCGCGTATAGCCAAGATACCAGCCACTCAAAGTACCCTGAATAGAAATCTATAGGCCATTTCCCCCAATGCCAAAGACGGTGACTGCACTGCCCTTAACCCCCTAAACAAATTAACGCTAATAAAGACCACAGCTGAGGTTCACGATAGCTTCAGCTTTGTAGTGGCAGATAAAGGGACATCTATTCAATATTGTAGTAAAAATGCAAGTAGATGTGCTTTTTCCTTCTTACTTTTCATGGCTACTGGCTGTCTGCGTACAGAGTGTCTTCCCACACGTGTGTTCATTAAAATCATTGTTGGACCAAGATCCTCTGGACCATGGGTGGTTTGTACTCTCCCTCCTCAATTGTGAACCTTAACATTTGGGGGCTTCGTCCGGTGGTTGAGGAGGGAGGATTGGAGGTTTAGATGGAGAAATTTGGTGGTCTCTGAGGTGGTCTGACGGGCAGACATGAATTCCAGTGGTCGAAGTGAGTGGGCATAAGCCGGCTTATCCAAAAGGTAAGGCACTACCTGTTGAATTATTTCCAAAGTGTGCCAAATTGGACATGATAAAATTTAAGTCTACTCACTGAAGTTACTGGTGGATGTCTGTTTTGATTTTGATGAAAAATCTCATGAGTTGAAGCAGTTAGAGTTCTGCTAAGAAGAAAGAAGAAATGAAAGCAGTAAAGTCTGCTAAAGCAGTTAGAGTCTGCCAGGAAAAGTTTAAATACTGGGTTGAAGTCCCAAAGAAATTGAGTTAGAGTCTCAAGTAGTTAAATACTGGGTTGAAGTCCCAAAGAAATTGAGTTAGAGTCTCAAGTAGTTTGGTAGGGTATTTGGTCATTTTGTGGGTTAAAGTCCCGGTTGGTCATTAGGTCAGACCTTGGTTGGTCATTTTGTGGGTTAGAGTCCCCATTGTCCATCAGGGTCGATCTGCCTCAGTCATACACTTGTGTTGGGGTGTTGATTGTTGTTTCAAAGTATTATAAATTATTCTAGAACGGCAGTTCGAGTCTGCTAGGAAGCGCAGTGCTCAGAGGTAACGCTTGCCAATGCCAAGGACGCTTAGGCATTGTCCTCGAAGAGGGATAGTCAGTTGGTCACTGTGGAGCTTGGGGCACTCCAGAATAACTAGGAGTTAGAGTCTCCTTACCGTTTGGAACGGTAGTCTGCGCTTTTTTGGACAGGAGAAGTTGGACTTCGGGCGTGTAACTTTAACTTAAAACTTCAGGGTAAGCCTTGGCTGGGAAACGCCAAAAATAGAGCTTCAGGCAAAGCTTGGGTTGGTTGACGCTTTTAAATTGAGTTAGGGATTTTAGAGATGAGGCCAGAAACAGTTAAAGTCTTGATACTGGTTAATTGGTCGCAAAAAACTCAGGGAGTTTATCCGCTGGGCGGTTATTTTAAATTTGTCTAAATTGTGTAGGCGCTAAAGCTGACAGATCTGACAGTGGTTGTAAATATAAGACGTCGTTGTAATATAGAATAAGAAAATTTGGTGTGAGAGATCTCTGTGTGTCGAGTCAGTAATGCACTGACTGCCTGCTGCTATTTTTAGACGGTGTGTGTGAGTGAAAATGCAAATTAGTAAGCAGTGAACTGTTTAAGCCACAGTTGGTTTTACAAATACTGCTGCAAACATTGTAGAGTGTGTGTTTAAGATGCCATTTATGTTTACTAGAGGGTTATAAATAAAGTTTTGAGTTGCCGTAGTGGATGTATAGTAATTGACTGAGTTTGGATGCAGATATATAAATATATTGAGTGCACTGTATATACTTAAGACTAACACATTACTTTCAGTAGTAACTTTTCTCCAGCATTAGTTGCTGGTGTGGTTTATTTTTTCAATTTCTTGTGTGTGCGGTGAGAATTAATGGAGGTTTCAATTTTTCGTTTGTTTGTTTTTGACTTGCTCTTTCTGATTATGACAAGCATGTCTAAAATACTCTTAGGAAAGTGTGTTTTGAGTTATATTCGTCAACTCTGGTCACAGTTTAAGTGTGTGAATGCGGTGACTAGAAGGTTTTGAATGATGAATAAAGGTGTGAGAGGTATTTCTTTGGTGATGTCAAGTAGGATGTTTTAAAGTTTGAAAGTGTTTTTAATTTAAGAGATGCATGAGTGATGTTATAAGAGTTTGAGTTTCTTTTTCTTTCAGTTTAAAAACACATAAGTACATACACTTGGTACACCTGTTTACTCTTTGACTTTATTAAAACAGACGGTGTATTTGAGTTTGAATTTCAGTAATTGTATGTTGATATGGTAATTTAGTTTTATGTTAGGTGAAGGAGATGTCCATCTCTGCGTCTTGCAGGATTGAAAGTGAAAGTCGAAGGTTGTGATGTGAATGCTGTGAGTACTCGATTTGAATGATTCTGTGTGAGGTGTACAAAATACTAAATAATAATAACACTATGAAAGTTGATAGTAGAGTGAGTGCAAGGTGGTGTGTGAACAGAGGAAGTCTGAGAGAGAAGTGTGTGTGTAGGCAAAATGCAGAGTGTGTGCGTGAAATAAGGGAGTATTGTTTTTACATCAAGGTTTAGTAGAACTAAAGTAGAACGTTACAAACAAACAGATAAAAAAGTAAAATGAAGAGAGAAAATAACTGACAATTACATTAATGAATAGAAAACACACATACACAAAGTGCCATATGTGAAATTATTCTAGGAAGGAGTCAGAAGTGAGATAGTTTAATATAAGATGCAATGAAGGAAGCAGCTTATACTCCTTTAATTTCCAGAGCCAGTGTGTTCCCTCCCCTGCCCACTTGGGCCCCGTATCAGGCGAGTATGGAAGGCTGGATAGCCCATGACGGGTAAGATCCCACCTCGAAACCCTGGGACAACCTAAGGCAGGCACAGTCACGATTACTCGGCTTCAGTAAGAAGACGGGACCTGACGGGTAAAGCCGCTGGGCTGAGGCAGAGGGGGTAAGTGGCAAGTGGAGCCCTACCTTCTGGCTGAGGACAAGGAATGCTGCTATTTAAGGTAGGAAATCAGAATTTGGGTTAGTAAATTTGGGGAGGAGAAAATTGACTGTTTAAAGGCAAAATTATGAAGGAGTCTGACACACTGCAAAAGCAACATATGCAAATTCACATACACAAACAGAAAATGCATTAACCTTATAAAGACAAGACAAGCTCATGATGATTATTTGTATAGATACTGATTAAACCTGGCTTAGAACACAAAGATACGCAATGAAGATCAGTTTGCTACTTGTATGAGTGGTACAATGGTGTGAATGGTTAATGAAATACATTTGAGTTTGTAATTGAGGAATAGAAGGAGCCATATGACAAAGGGAGTTATGTAAACAAAAAGTGATTAAAGTAGTTTTAAAAGAGTGACTTAGGAGTGCTCTCTCGTACTGAGTGATCAAAACCAGTGATCACTGTAGAAAGAAATAAAATGATTTAATGAGTTGGGAATGTTTAAACATATGTTTCTGTTGTTACAGCAACTCATTGAGAGATGACTCAGTATGCAAATTAGTTGGAGTGAGTGGTGACGAAGGAACTTCCTGTGTGTGTGTGTGACTGAGGAAGTGACTTTCAGAAGAGGAAGCATAGCAGAGAAGAAAAGTGCAGATTGGGGTAGGGAATTTATAGTTTAGTGATTATATGATGTCATAAGGGGTCTTATGCTGAATTTAAGAGCATAAGGGGGTGATTTTTGTTTGCAAATTGTGTGGTTTTAATGAGACTTTCGGTGTATTGAGGAGGTGAAATTATGTGGTGGCAAAACTTTTGTGTGTTTAAGGTTGTTGAGGTTGTTGTGGTGATGGGTTGATTTTGTCAGTTAGGTTTGGGTTGTTGTTTTTGTTTTTAATAGAGGGAGTTTTAGGAAACATGGACATGTCTAAAAAATTGGGCCCATTATTTTGTAACAGTGCACTTAAAGAAAACCTGTCAGGTGATTTTGATTTTGTTTTTATGAGCTAATAATCAGCTCTATTTTTTCCTCATTTTTGTTTTAAGCAGGCCTGCAACAGTGAATAACGGCGCTGAAAATTCTCGGGAAGAGCAAATATCCAGATTACAATTGGCTGAGGAGAAAGCTACCTGGGGACTATTCAGGTCGTAAGTCCCTGTAAAAAGGATTTTATGCGAGTCAATCCAGTCCAAAAGCATAAAGAAATATTTTCCTATGGAAAATAAAAAATGACTGAGCTCATTTTGCTGAGGGCGGAGAATCTGACGCGGGAAGCTCCACTATTAGCAAAAATATGGAGTGAATGTGTGAGGATGAATAAATGTGGACAAACAATTTGCTTTTACCAGAGAAAATTTCTGTTTTGTTTTGTTGACTGGGGTTGGATTATGGGATTATAGTATATTGTTGGGAGAATGCCAAATGCTAAAGGGAAAATATTTTTTGATATAACTCAGTTACCATTAATTGTAGAAACACATGACTGATAATTGTTCTGTTTTAAGTTTATTTTTATGACATAGATTGGATCATGAGTGGGGAAACTGAGCATTTTTAAGTTTTGTATAGTATCTTGACACATGAAATGTATCAAGATAAAGGGGGGTTTAGGGTTTAATAATTTAATTGTTTAATAATTTAGGATCATTTCAGGACCTTTTGGGTTTTTGATCATTTGGATATGGTAAAACTGAAACTGTTATTTTTAAGTTAAGGTTAAAGGATTAAAGTGAACTTGTCACGGTTTGCGGGGCAAGCCGTGTGGAGTTGTAGAAAAGGACCCAAAAGGCGGCAGCTCTGGTGCAGGTGAATATTTATTTATAACGGTGGGCACAAAACAGCACTGGTGGAAAAACAAGAAACCGGAAACCTAAACTGGGTAAGCTAATAACACAAACCAGAAACGAGGATGCAGGGAGGTCCGGGGAAATACACAAGAGACGCAGGGAGACCGAGGGGAAATAAAACAGACGAACCAGCAACTATCATAACAGAAGACACAACTTAAATACACCCAGAGAACACAGGGAGATTACACACAGGTGGGGAACACAGGTGACACTGATAAACATAACGAGACAGGGCAGGAGTGAACACAATATTACGCATACTGACGAGAGACTGTCAAAGTAAAACAGGAAGTACACAGAGGTTCAGACAGGAGGAGAGAAAGCACGGGGAGAACACAGACATAACAGGCTGGGGGAAACATGGAATAAACACAAAGAGAGACGAGAGCTCATAAATACACAGAGGGGCACAAGGGGGTAAGAGTCACAAAGGGAAAAAACACTTAGGGAACACCACAACAGGACACCTCAGAAAACCTGGCCTAAATAAGGAGCGAAAATACAAGGAACCAAGAATACTGGGCCAACATGGCCCAGGACCATGACAGAACTGAATCCTGTTTAGAAGATACAATGCCGGTTTTTCAAAGCTGTGAATAATTCTTAGAGGGAAAATTAGTGAGGGTTGAAGGAGGAGAACAGCTTTGATTTCTTTTTGATTTCTATAAGTAGTGGTTATAATGTAGGCTTACACATACAGATATTACATAGGAGGTATTTTTAGGATAAAGGGGAGAGCTTGTAAATAGAAATGATTTTTATACATATTGCATTTTTTGATATGAGTTATTGAAGTTATTGAAGGATTGCACACGCTTACAGACACAGAGTTAAGAAACACACATGACAGTATTGATTCCAGGCAAAAGGCCTCAAATTCATTTAGCTTTTTGACTGAACTTAAAGAAGGACCAAAGAGGAAGGAAAGCATATATTTTGGTTAAGTCTGATAAATTAGAATTAGAAGATATTGTTACATTAAAGGGAGCAAATGAAATAAAAAGGCTATACCAAAAACAGGTGATAACATAGGAAATGTGAGGTTTTAAAATGAAGTTAGTGTTAACACACAGGAGTTGTTTCAAGGCAGCATTTAGCTATGATGAAATGTATACAGGATGTTGATGATCAGATAGGGAAAAATAGAGCGAGCAACCGGACGTGAAAGCAGGGCTTAAAGAGTTTTAAAGTGATGAGTAACGTTGAAGAATATACATAAATACAAGTCAATAAGTTAAGAGCATAATTAGGATCAGGCTTTTGATTAAAGAGTCCCAGATAGGATAAGTTAGGGAGGTGCAGGAAAAGGTGTTTTGTTTCCTTTGCAGAAGATCTCAGCGACCACAGGAGGGGCGAGGATCCTGGAGATCTCGAGGCCTGCTGAACCACCAGAGAGGGTCTGAGCGAGGACACAATGTATTGCGACCTCTGGTGTTCCAGAGGTCGAGAGAGGGAGTGTGGAGCAGGGAAATTATTTTACTGCTATTGCTAAATAATTGTCATCATTACCATTGCATTAATAATATAATCTGGAGTTTATATTGCATTCAGGGGTTAAACAGTGTGTCTTTCAGAAAGGCTAAAAGTAACAGGACAGGAAATAGGCTTGGAGAGTTTTGCAGAAGTGGAAGTTATTTTGAGCCGCAGGCTAAGACGAGGCTTTAACAATGTAACAGATAGCTTTAAGAAGGCCTTAAGCAGTTATGACTATTTTATACACAATGCATATCTGTGCTTATTAAAGAGTTGGAGCTCGGTCAATTAATTGGGGGTCGGAAGTTTTGTTCGGCGCGATGTTCGGACAATCTATTGTGCAAGTGACTTGGAGCCATAGAAGGAATTGCAATACATGCTTACAAAACACTTATATATCAGATCATTTCATACTAAGGTTTAAGCAGAGGTTCTTGGTTAAAACATTTATTTAGTAGAAGACATACACATAGTCTCAGTGAGCCTCTGGTCTGGTAAAAGGTCAGAAGTGCAACAGGTGAAGAGGTGACACAGAGAGCATGTGAGGTCGTGACACACACACGAGTTAAATTTATTTAGAGGAGAGATTAGTCATGTCTGGTTGTAACTGCAAAAGTGTCTCGGTAAAAGAGGAACCGTCCTTGTCGTCTCGGCAAGAAAGAGGAACAATTCACTTTAAGACAAGAACGGAAAGTACCAGCCAGGAAAATAGAAGCCAGAAGATCATCTTGTATAAATCTATGTATAAAATGTATCTGTGACGCATGAAGGGGCATCAGTAAATCAAACCCTGATGCTATAAAATATCTGTTCATGCTTTGATTAAGTCGAGGACTACTGGCTGTCTGCGTACAGAGTGTCTTCCCACACGTGTGTTCATTAAAATCATTGTTTGACCAAGACCTTCTGGACCAAGAGTGGTTTGTACTCTCCCTCCTCAATTTTGAACCTTAACAGCATGAATTATAAAATACAGCATATGTTCAGTGCTGTGGTGGCATGCATGGAAGACATATTATGAACATATTATGGCTCAACTGCATGGATTTGGATTAAGTATGTTTTTTTTTCTTTGTTGTATTTTGTTTTGCTTTATTTTGTGTTTTAGTCAAAAATAACTGCTCCGAAACTGGAACAGTATCTCTAAAAAGAATATGTTACTGAAGGAAACACTGGGTACTGCTTTTATTTTCTTCAAGAAACTTTTGTCTGCACTACCAATTTTTTTACAATTATTTTCATAAATTCTACCTTAGATAGACAGGCAGATGAACAGAGAGATTAACAAAAAGGCATACAGATAGCACACACACAATCATATACACGTCAATGGATGAGTGAAAAGGGAAGTTTTTGAACCTACACAATTACACTTGGGGATTAAACAGTTGGAAGTCAGGCACCCAATAACCCCACAGGAGTGTGCTGTGCGTACGCACTCTGTGAGCTCTCTTCTGAACTCAGAGATTCCAGTTGCCCAGGCAACCCTGTCTTGAAGGTTTTAAACTCAGTTTTAACATATGATGCCTCCTGTGTCTCTTCTCAGTCAAGAAAGTGGATTATTGGCTAGAAAAACACTCTTTTTTTTAGTCAAGTATCTGGTTAAATACATCCGACAGTAAACCAACTGACACACTGCCCTCAGGTAATGTGCTACCTATATTTCTTGCCTGGCTATGACAAGAGATAAGTCATTTGCATTGCTATTGTATTGTGCTTTAACACTGTCAGCAGCTTTAATGGGATTTGTCAAATGCTGGCCACGAGTAAATCTTGAAAAGACTAAGAGAAGCAGTGTAAGAGGTATTAGAATAAAGTGCTCAGAGTCAGCGCAGGAAGTGCTCTGCTATTAATTGTGAACACATTTCTTGCTACAAGTTAGATTGTATAGTTGTAGCCTGGTCAGTACTTTTCTTTCTGCAGATCGAATTCTATATTGCTAAATATAAACATCATGTTCCCCTCTAAGCAACTAAGCAAAGGCAGCTGGCCTATGTCCAAACACAGCTGGCAACACTACTGTAGACTTGTACATTTCTGTGCTGTTAAGATAATGACAGCATGTCAAGATGGAAATCTAAGTAGGTATATATAAATGACTTTCTCAATAAAAAATAAAAATGAAATCATTTTTTAAAAAATGAGCACACATTTGTAGAATGGGGAATATCTTTTAAAAAGTCGTGTTTTATAGTCTTTTTTAAAAATCTTTCAGAGAGAGTGGACTGGCTTACTGAAGGAAACCACTTGATGCAACCATAGCAACAAATCGTCCTATCTAACAAAATAGTGTCATTGTTCTATTACGTACTCTAGAATATGAATATATTTCAGTCAAATAAAATGGTGCATAGCAAAACAGAAATGATTTCAGACAGTCCTGTGCTTGACAAACAAAAGACTCTACATGGAATATAAGCACGAGACATGGCAAAACCTTTTCTCTTAATCCTGAGCTACTAACCTCAACTTTAAACTACTTCTTTGCTTTCTCATAAACTAATTAATTCATTAATTGATTAAAATATGTAAGAATGGACAGCAGTCCGCCATGTTACCCCACCATCTTGAATCCAGTTGCTCAGATAATTCTAAGCAACTGGATTTTGCCTAATTACATTTTATGTACATGGCTAGAGACCGGCCACATACGCAGTGCACCAAAGGCGAAGGAGAACCAATCTAATTTTGCATTGCACAACATTTTAATTTGTGTCTACACCTTCAGACTCAAGATATTAAGGATCACACCTATGTTATCCCATTTGAGAAGGGTCCCCTTCATCGAAGAAGTGAGAACACAAAGGAAAGAGACAGCTTGAATGGCATCTTAATAAAATGTCACCCTGTCACCTCAAGCATCAGGGTCCAACATAAAAATGTGAATAAACCTGTTTATTTATTCCTGATATTATCAGAAGAGGGCAGCACGGTGGCATGGTGGTTAGCACTGTTGCCGCACAGCAAGAAGGTCCTGAGTTCAATTCCACCATCAGGCCGGGGTCTTTCTGTGTGGAGTTTGCATGTTCTCCCCGTGTTTGCGTGGGTTCTCTCCGGGTACTCCGGCTTCCTCCCACCGTCCAAAGACATGCAGCTTGTGGGGATAGGTTAATTGAATAATCCAAATTGCCACTAGGTGTGAATGTGAGTGTGAATGGTTGTCTGTCCCTATGTGTTAGCCCTGCGACAGACTGGCGACCTGTCCAGGGTGTACCCCGCCTTTCGCCCTATGACAGCTGGGATAGGCTTCAGCGCCCCCCGCGACCCTGAAAAGGATAAGCGGAAGCGAATGGATGGATGGATTATCAGAAGATTACAGATGTGATGCTTATAATATGGATATAGGCTAATATTACGCTACTAAGTTTAGCATTGAGTGTCCTAAAAATTACACATACCTTCAGTTTTATTACACTCTGACATCATATGAGTGTTTATTCACTGTGGCAGTCCACCAATGTTAGATCCACTTCAAAGACAGTTTTACTAATGCTGGCTAACAGGAGCACTTATTGACAAAAAAGGATCAGAATATCCTAAACAACTCACTTCAGTCCCCAAACAAATGGTTGACACAATCATCATCATCATAATCTATTTATATAGCACTTTAAAAACACAATCGTAGCTATTCACTTCTCTTGTACAGTTTTTGGTTTAATATCTTGCTCATTTTGAATCTTTATGCTCCATTTGCTGCTGGAATGCATGAATTTCCCCAATCAGGATCAATAAGGGATTTTTATTGTATTCTATTTACAGTTACATCTGAGTCATAAGTTGAGTAAAAAAGCTTCCAGGTATATCATAACAATGCTTTTTTGCCTGGAAAGAACTTACAGATTTGTTTATGTGTTCTACACAGAAGTCATACGTTTTCTTATGTTTTTGAAATGATGAGCTACAGTCTGGTCTACAAGGGTTGATTTTAAGCATTCAAACAAATTGAAACAGCTGCAGTAGTTAACAACAATTTTCATTTTGGATATCAGTTGTATCCTTATATATGTGCATACAATATGCCAATGCTGTAGTGTGCTGTAGCAAAAAAAACCAACTGACTTGAGATGGTCTGAGTAAAATCTGTGGTGGCAGATGGCTTAATTAAAATTTGACAAGCATTCAGTGGTCGTTAGCTGATGACTGAAATTTACGAATGCCTTTGGTTATTGTCCTTTCGTGATCTGCTAGGGCTCCAACACAAATACAAAACCCCAAAACATAGAAAACCCAGGAATAATAACTGCCTAAACTAAAGGCAGATAGGAAATAACACAAACTAAATCACATAACAAAATGAGACAAATACAAACATGAACTCAGAGCGCTGGGTCAGAGACCCAGCCTGTGACAGAGCCCCCCCCCTCAAGGGCGGATTCCAGACGCCCAAAACCTCGAAAAACAAAACCAAAAACAACCCACCAAGGGCGGGCGGTGGGGGTCCAGGACGGAGGGCCAGAAACAAGGCCAAAAAAACCAAAATGTCCATCAAAATCACAGGAGCGCAGGGAACAGTTCATGACTCCTCAGGGGGCCGACCCGGAGGGTGACGGTCCAGAAAATCATAGTTCATGTGATCAGGGGGCTGGCCCGGAGGCCGACGGCACAGAAGTCCATGGTCGAACAGTTCCGGGGGCCGTCCGTGCGGACGGCAATGGTGGCGACATGGAAACCGTTCAGGGGGCCGACCGTGCGGACGGCAACGGCGTAGAAACAGTTCAGGTGGCCGACCGTGTGGATGGCAACGGCGTAGAAACAGTTCAGGTGGCCGACCTCGACGGCGGTGACGTCCAGCAGGTGGCCGAAGATTCCCAGGTGCAGAGCGAGGGTTGGGCGGCGGCATAACAGCCGTAGGACCAGGCGACGCTGAAGCAGAGGCAGAGGCTGGCCCAGGCGTAGCAGAAGCACAGGCAGAGGCTGGCCCAGGCGTAACAGAAGCACAGGCAGAGGCTGGACCAGGCGTAACAGAAGCACAGGCAGAGGCTGGCCCAGGCGTAGCAGAAGCACAGGCAGAGGCTGGCCCAGGCGTAGCAGAAGCACAGGCAGAGGCTGGACCAGGCGTAACAGAAGCACAGGCAGAGGCTGGACCAGGCGTAACAGAAGCACAGGCAGAGGCTGGACCAGGCGTAGCAGAAGCACAGGCGGATGCAGCCGGACCAGGCGTAGCAGAAGCACAGGCGGATGCAGCCGGACCAGGCGATGACGAAGACTCGGATGCAGCCGGACCAGGCGATGACGAAGACTCGGATGCAGCCGGACCAGGCGACGACGAGGTGGTCGCAGGTGGCGGCTGGACAGGCTCCTCGGGCCCTCCAGCTGATGCGGCGTGAGGCTGAACGGGCCCCTCAGACCCTCCAGCGGAGACAGGAGGCTGAACGGGCTCCTCGGACCCTCCAGCGGAGACAGGAGGCTGAACGGGCCCCTCGGACCCTCCAGCTGACGAGGCGTGAGGCTGGACGGGCCCCTCGGACCCTCCAGCGGAGACAGGAGGCTGAACGGGCCCCTCGGACCCTCCAGCGGAGACAGGAGGCTGAACGGGCCCTCTGACCCTCCAGCTGACGAGGCGTGAGGCTGGACGGGCTCCTCGGACCCTCCAGCGGAGACAGGAGGCTGAACGGGCCCCTCGGACCCTCCAGCTGACGAGGCGTGAGGCTGGACAGGCCCCTCGGACCCTCCAGCGGAGACAGGAGGCTGAACGGGCCCCTCGGACCCTCCAGCGGAGACAGGAGGCTGAACGGGCCCCTCGGACCCTCCAGCTGACGAGGCGTGAGGCTGGACAGGCCCCTCGGACCCTCCAGCGGAGACAGGAGGCTGAACGGGCCCCTCGGACCCTCCAGCGGAGACAGGTGGCTGAACGGGCTCCTCGGACCCTCCAGCGGAGACAGGTGGCTGAACGGGCCCCTCGGACCCTCCAGCTGACGAGGCACGAGGCTGGACGGGCTCCTCGGGCCCTCCAGCGGACGTGGCATGAGGCTGGACGGGCTCCTCGGGCCCTCCAGCAGAAGCAGTGGCAGGACCAGTAGGTGCCGAGACTACTGGCTGAACAAAAGGCTGAGCAGGTGATGGAGCAAATAACTGAGCTGAACAATGGGCTAAGGGCTGAGCTAACGGAAGCACAGGAAAGTGAACTATGGACTGGGCTGCTAACAGAGCTAATGACTGAGCTATAGACTGAAAAGCATGCAGTAGTGATGGTGGTGATGGTTGTGGACTGAATTCTCCTGAGCCCTCAGTAGAAACAGGGACGGTGCAGGAGCATGCCGGACACTAGCCACTCCCACCCGAGGAGTAGGTACGGGTGCGGAGACGGGCTGTATCCTGGCTGACCTCACCCTGGGGACCGGAACAGGCACCGGCAACGGCTGGGCAACTGCCCTTCCCACCCGAGGAGCTGGTACGGGTGCAGAGGTACGCTGGGCCCGAGCTGCCCCGGGAGGAGAAACACGAGCAGGAAAAGGAGCAGGCTCAGAAAAAACAGTCTTAGAAACGGCAGGCTCAGGGTCGACAAAAACAGATCTATCAAAAATGAACCCGCCGTCCACTTCATGTTTTGCAGTCTTAGTATTAGCAGTCCTTGTTTTAATAGATTTTGAAATCCTTGGGTTGACAGTTGTAGAGTGAGCTGACTTGGGGATGACTGAACCGGACCTGACAAAACCCGAACAGACGGAACCGGAACTGAGTGTGTTTGACCTGGTAGAGTGGTTCACAGTTTTCCCTTTAACAGCATTTACAGCCTTTGGCGAGTGCTTATTGTCTGTGATTTCTCCCTGTTCAGAGGGAGCAAAATGAAAAAACTTCTCCCAGTCTATGTCATCGTCCATCAGGGACACATCGACAGGATCAGGAGTGTGTCTATTGTTCTTAATGTCCAGAGAAGCGGAAGAAGGATAATCAGTGTTACTCACCACCGGGAGTTGCTTAACATGGTCCATCTTATTGCGGCGTGTGCGCCGCTTCCTGCGAACAGAGGAAGCTGGCGGAGCGAGCGACTGAGCCCCTGGTGCACAGAACGGTGACACCGAGGCTGGAGCGTGAGCGCCTGAAGCTACACGGAGGACTCCCACCTGAAGCGAGCGAGGCTTAGATGCAGGCAGCGCAACAGGCGGGGACTTTCGGCAGCTCTTGGGACCTCCGAGAGCTAGCCGAGTCCCGTGGAAAATGCGCTCGTAGTCGGGGGTACGCCACGGCTTCCAGCGGAGCTCCTCCTCCAGCTGGGCGAAGGCTGCCTCCCGACGCTCGTAAAGCTCGCGGTCTGCTGAGTCCATAGTGGTCAGGTCGTACTGTCACGGTCTGACTGGGGCAGACCGTATGTGTTGCAGAGGAGGACTCAAACGCAGACCAAAACGTGGTGTGGATTAACAAAACAAGCCGTTTATTGAGGTTAGCAACGAGGGTACAAAATAATAGGGCATCGGTGAAAACTAAACAATAACCTAAACTGGGTGAACTAATAACAAAACATGAAAAACCTTAACCATAGTGAACTGACATGGGTACCTGGAGATGAGACATGGATGAGCAGACGACCTGACAATGGCATGCAGAAAACAAAGGGCTTAAATACATACATGAGGTGATCAGGGGAAGTGGAGACACATGGGGGAAACAGCTGACAGACATAAACCTAATGACAGGACCAGGAGAGGAAAGCTAAATACAATAAACAAAGAACACATGACATTGTCAGAATAAAACAGGAAATACTAAAACTAAAACATGACAACACAACTTAACAGACCTAATATGTGATGAATAAATACAAAACCCCAAAACATAGAAAACCCAGGAATAATAACTGCCTAAACTAAAGGCAGATAGGAAATAACACAAACTAAATCACATAACAAAATGAGACAAATACAAACATGAACTCAGAGCGCTGGGTCAGAGACCCAGCCTGTGACAGATTGTGCTGAAAAACGGTAACGTTCACACAGGAAATCATCAGGAAATGATAAAATGTCCAAACGCGCTCTAATCACTCTCTCCCGGCGGAGAGCTCTGCGGAGAATTTGGGCTTCAACATCTACTGGCTCTTCAAGGAAGGAGCACGCCATGTCTGACACTTCCTACAGTCAGGTTTCCGACAAAGAGGCGGAGAAAGTTAGGGTTAGTTGAAGTAAACCTGCTAGGGGCAGGTTAGCTTCACGGAGTGTGTCGTCATAGTAACTCACTCAGAATTAATCTAAACTCGCTTTGTGAAACCGAAAACCCAGAGTTTTCGTTAACTCAGGGTATACTTACTCAGAGTTTGCACTAAACCGGCTTCCTGAAATAGGGCCCTGGTAACGAACTAATCATGTGATTCAGGTGTGTTGACCCAAGGTGAGATCTAAAACCTGCAGGACACCGGCCCTCGAGGCCTGGAATTGCCCACGCCTGGGTTACACTATGGCTCATGACACACAGTGTTCAAAAAATGGTTATTAAGCTAATCAACAGTTTACAGAAAACCAGTGTTACAAGCTAATTATACTTAAAATCGCGTTTCATATTTTTGTTGTAACGTTGCACATTTATGGACAATTTGATGATTGCTTGCTAACAATTTGAAAACATTTCTGCCTTTATGCTTAGAAATTTCCTCTGCACAATAAAACTATAAAAGCCAAAGTACTGCAAGTATAAAGTTTCAGCTTTTTTTTAAACAAAAAAGTTGATAAAGTCTACAGGAATATTTGAATGGCAACCACAAGTTTCATAAAAAGCTCAACTTTGCTGGAGTTTGTGAAATCTAAATAAATCCATTTATTTCTGACCTCCAGACTTAAAAAACACAAGTTACATTTGGCAAAATAATCACCTCAACATTTGGAGATTAGATTCTAGTTTCTTGTGTAATTTGTTGTCAAAAAAGAATAGAATAATGTATAAATTTTTAACATGAATAAAATGAAATCTCTTTGCGTACACTAATGATCTTGAATCGAAATATTCCACTAGATGGACACAGCTAATGATAGAAATTAGAGTAGCAGTTCAGCAAGCTGACAGGTCAGTGGTAAATTAGGGAAGCATTTTAGGGAAGATACTTGTGATGGTGAGAGAGAAGATCTCAGAAGAACTATGCCAAGGAGAGGGGAGGCTTGTGTAATGGGTAGAATGAGGGGTGAGTGGACAGGATAGAGACAGGTGATCCTGCTATTAAAATTACAAGGGGAATTCAACAGGCAGGCACAACTTGTTACACAACCACTAGTATGGTACCCATTGGGAGATGTCCCATATGTACTATATGTATTCATTAAAATGACATAAATTAAAGTAACTGCAGCATTAGATGAACTCGCAGAATTGTGTCAGCGCTCCAAAGAGGGCCCACCCATCATTACTATTACGTATGCTGTTAAAGCAGAAAAGACAGCTTGATGGTATTACATATCCTCAGTTTTTAATCTGTGGCCTGCCAGCATTCACTACTCACTAAAAACATTCATGTGGCCTGTAGTGCATTATCGTACACACTTGAGAGGCTCTCATTTATTTGCTCTTGAAGCATTAGCTGCAGGGCTATAGCACATCCATTACTGAAGACTGGTTTTGCTCTCTTGCATTCAACACCCTGTTTGTGTCTGTCATCTTGAGTAAACTAAAATGAGAGTATTATAAGGGATTCTATCCATAAACGATCATTATTAAAGATACGAGTGGGAGGCATAAAAGGAAGCGGGGGTGAAAATGTTTTATTTAGCCTTTTTTTGATGATTGAAGTTGTTTTTGTGCCTGAAATCTATTTTCAACATCTAATTTTTTCATGTCTACCCATCTGCATGTTTTTAATGGTGCATCGGAAAATCTACGCAACATGCATAATCAGGTAGACTCTGCAGACTCTAGGGAAATTACCTCAATGTGGGGAATATGGAGTTTTTAGAACTATTAGGCACCACTAACAATAGTGATAATATATTCACTGAAAAACTGGTATGATTAAGGGGAAGTATAACACCAACCAGCCTAATTAAACCACTTAATAAACTCCTGTCCTGAGACATAGTCTAAGACCAGAAGTCAGCCTAATAGATATAATAATTGAAAAAACAATAACATATGAATAAATGTGAATAAACAGTATCACTGATGCAGAAGCAGATAAATGCACATTTAAACAGAGAAGGTAATTTATATTAGGGAGGGTGGCAATGTGTTTGTTATTTTAAGAAGCTCTTCCATTAAAAGATCCCTGTTCATGAAATCAAGACAGGGCCCGGGATACTTGCAGAAGACTTTCTTAAGTTTAAGAGTTTTGCTTTCTTGTTGAATTAAGATATTAAAAATGTTGCATGTTTTGTCCTTTAGCCATAAAGAATTTTTCTCAAACTTAAATGATTTGATGTCATGTGAATAAACTTTATTATTAGGGGATAAGACAAATACAAAATATTTTATATAAAAGAAACACATAGCAATTCATATAAAATACATTTATTTTACCTTGCTGTATATACGGTTGAGAATTTGAGTTAGCATGCCTTGAAAGGTCCTCGAAAATAATGAGGTTCGTCTTTAACACAGGTATGCTAATAAGGCATGCTAATTCTGACTGTAGCATGGAGGCGTTATGCTGAAAAAAAATCCTCAAACAGAATATGATGTGACCTAATATCATAAATAAAAATAAGCTACCTTCAGCTGTTCCCTCTTCACAAAGGGTCATTACAGCAGATAGCTCCACATATTTCATTTACTTTTACAACACACGCTCTTCTTGACACGAACCCCAAGGGATTTGTATTTCCTCCCATGATCAAAACGGTGAGCTTTCACTTGTTAGTGAAAAGTGTAAACCACCTCACTGTGGAGCCACTTAGCATCACAAATGAACATCAGTGAAATATTCATCTTATTCAGGACTCCCTGTGATTGGCTGAGCTTTGATTACGAGTATTCCCAAGGTGAGTATCAACCCCAGTTTCATTTGAACAGGAGGTAAAATGGGAAGTCAACAGTATTTAGTCAAATAAAAGGCAGAGATTAAAGAAACTTTGGCAGCCAAGTGGGTAATTGATTTATAATTTATCAACGGTTGTGCTGAGCAGTGGCCTCCGGAGAGCTGAGGTTGATTTCTGTTACAACCTTTTTGGTTTCCCCATGAGAACACTTAATATGGGCAGCTCTTTTCTCTCAGTGGTTATTTAAAGTACAGCTATCAATAGACACTGCAGAAATCTGAAAGAATGTAAGCAATGCTCCCCAAATTCTGCTTGATTAAATTAAATTGTCACAGCAATGAAGGTGATCTATGATAGCAAGGTGAATGTGTAAAGTGCCATAAATCTCTTTGTCCTACCTTGAAAGGTCAGCATTTGCTCAGATGGGCCCAGAGATACTGTCTTATTCCACAATAATAAAAGTGAGAAAGCAGAAGCTGCTCAAAAGACACACTTCCTGCCTAAGCAATAAACTGCTGCTTGCTCATTAATGAATAGTGTTGCAGCTTAGGTTTGGGAAGGGGGGGGGGGGGGGGGGTGAAACCAAGGTGAATATCACTACAATATCACTACAATGCTGTACTGTACATTACAGACTCTTCAAATACACTCAGAATGACCCAACAGAGACTGCATACCTCAGTAACAGAGTGGGGTTTTTGGATACTTTAAATTGTACAAATTCAAGCTCACATTTTTAATAACCAGTTTATTTGACAGATAAACAATAGTAAATGTGGACCCAGAGTACTGACTGTATCATTTAGGGGGATTTTTAACCTTTCCATTACACACTGTGTGGAAAATGTATCTCCTATGCCACATAATTAATATTATAGTTGCTCGCTTAAATATTTCATTTGAAGGACATTTTATCAGTTCTGTCCAGATTTGTACAGATAGAGGGATAGACATAATTTAAGGGGGGGAAAAATCCATAAAAATTATGCATTATAGGTTCAACTATCCTGACATCCATCTGTCCATTTATTTTTTGGGGCTATCCTGTGGGAGCAGCAGCCTAAGCAGAGGGACCCACATTTCCCTCTCCCCAGCCGCCAGCTGAATGTGTCCTGGGTCTCTCCAGTGTGTCCTGGGTCTGCACCGGGGCCTCCTTCTGGTGGGACATACAAGGCACACCTCACCCAAAGGGAGGTTACGTCTCATTCCTGCAACTTCCCACTCAGATGTGAACTGCACTAGTGTGAGCTGGAGGTCACTGCCTAATTAAGCCAACAGAACCACATTATCTACCAAAGAAGAAATTAGATTCTGAGGCCACCAAAGTAAAATGTTTCTTTCCATAAAAATTCTGAACAAAATTTGTGACAAAGGGCAGTCCTGGCAACAGTCCAACACCCACCTGGAACGTGTCTGACTTACTGCCAGCAACGTGGACAAAGCTCCTGCAACACTCGTACAGGGACCATATGGCTCGTAGCAACTGGCCAGACACCCAATACTGCCGAAGCACCCCCATAGGGGGATGCAGTTGAATGCCTTCTCCAAGTCCACAAAACACATATAGACTGTTTGGGCAAACTCCCACGCATCCTCAATTATCCTCAAGAAGATAAAGAGCTCAGTGTTCCATGACTAAGACAAAAACTGAGGTTCAACTAACGGAAGAACTCAATTCCGGCACCCTGGTACACCCAGCAAGGGTGAGGAGTGTGATACCCTGTAGTTGGAGCACACCCTGTGCCCCCCCTATTAAAAAAGGGAACCACCACCCCAGGCACTGTCCCAGATGTCCACACAATGTTGCAGAGGTGTGTCAACCAAGACAGCCCTACAACATTCAGAGCCTTTAGGAACTCGGGGTGAGCCTTGTCCACCCTAGGGCCTGGCCACCAAGGAGCTGTTTAACTACCTCAGTGACCTTGCCCTCAGTGATGGACGAGTCATCCTCCTTGTCCGTGGACTCTCCTTCCAATCCCTTTGTCAGTGGGATTAATAGGTTCTCGAAGTGTTCCTTCCAAACTTCAACTATATACTCAGTTTAAGTCAGTAGCACTCCACCTCCAATGACCACCGCTTTCCCCTCCTGAGTGTTTGCCAGAATTGCTTTGAGGCAATCCGAACGGCTTTTTTCATGGCCTACCCAAAATTCTCCCACACCCGAGTTGTTACTTCAGCTACCACCTAAACTCGTTCCATCAGCTGGCTCCGAAATACCACAGGCAAACCAAGCCTGATAGGACTCCTTCTTCAGCTTGACACTGTCCACCATCTGGTTCAGAGATTACCAGCACAACAGGCACCAGCCACGTTGTGGCCACAGTTCCTTGTAGCTTCCTCTGCAATGGAGGTGCAGAACACAGCCCACTTGGACTCAGTGTCTCTAGGCTCCCTTGGAATAATTCCAAAGTTTTGAAGGTGTGGGTAGTTCAAGATCTTGCCTCTGCCTGACGTTCCCAGTGTACTCTCACTATACGTTTAGGTGGAGGATGCTGGAGAGACCACATCCAACTCACCACCAGGTGAGTTGAAAGCTCCGCTCCTCTCTTCACCTAAGTGGCCAGAATATACGGCGGCAGATACAATGATACCATTGCAAAATCGATCATCGACCTCCAAACGAGAGTGACCTGGTGCTACTTGGACATCCTTTTGTTGGAACATGGTGTTCATTATGGACAATCTGTGGTTTACACAGAAGTCCAATAACAAAACGTCACTCAGGTTCAGATCAGGCAGGATGTTCCTCCCAATCACACCCCTGGAGGTCTCATTGTCATTGCCCATGTGACCACTGAAGTCTTACAGTAGGACGAGGGAGTCACCAGACGGAGCACCGTCAAGCACCCCACTCACTGATCCAAATAAAACTCGGTACTCTGAACTATCATTTGGTGCATATGTGCAAACAGTCAGGACCTGTTCCCCAACCTGATGGTGTAGAAAAGCAACCCTTTTGTTCACCACAAGCCCAGGGGATACAAGAGTGCCCACCCCTTCCCGTTGCCTTTTACCAAGGGCAATTCCAGACTGGATCAGAGTCCAACAGGTCTCTCTGGACTGGTTCCAGAAACCAAGTTTGGGGTGAGTCAAACTAAATAGCCTGTATCGCTCAACCTGAATTACTACCTCAGGCTCCTTCCTGAGCAGAGAGGTGACGTGTCAGAATTGCAAACCTCTATACCAGGGGATGGGACCGCCAGGGGCTACACCCCTGACTACTGCCTGACACACATTGCACCAGGCCCCTATGGTGCTTCTTGCAGCTGGTGGGCCTACAGGAGGGTGAGTCCATGGCACATCTCAAGGCTGCACCCAGTTGGGCAAACTATATTGACATTTAGTTAAATATTGCTTAAGCTTAGGAAATGCTTTATACATATATTTTCCTATAGTCAGTACAACAACTCTAGTGTTGACATCTTTAATTTTCAGACGTTGAGCTTACAAGAATCCATCATTTTCTATTAGTACATACAACGCTGTCTCTTGGAAATGCTGTTTATTTGCAGCTTATGGTGAGCGGCCTAACCTTTAACTCATTCACTGCCAGCCATTGGCAGTGAATGAGTTAAACCCATTGACTCATTCACTGCAATTGACGGCTATAGACGTCAATGGCAGTGAATGAGTTAACTGTAAATTCAGTAGAATCCTCCTTAAAGCAAGACCTATTTTAAATAAAGTGAAGGGAGTCGTGCTCATACAATAATAACGGCATCCCCCTGCATTTGTTTTGAAAACAGATCAGTCATTAAAGTGCATCAAAGACACCATAAATGACACAATGCAGAGCAATAATGCATTTTAATGAAGACCCTCAAGCTAGAATGATAAGATTTCAGGGTCTGCAATTTGCCTGTACTGCATTATACAAAATCCGATCACCAGAAAAGTCATTAATGTAAAAAGTCGGACACTTTCACAAAGCAAATCTGTATAGCTCTCAAGAATTACTGGAGAGTTTTTGGCTTAAAGAAAACTGGTCGGGCAAGAATGTGATGGCGGCAGCTGCTACTGCTTTCCATTTTAAGTGCTTATCAGTGACTCACTTGAAGTGAGACAAATTTCGTCTCTTTCAACTGTAACATTTTGCAGATTTGCTTTACTTCAATACAGAACTTTAAAACATATAAACCATTATAGTGGACATACAAGGGCTTTTTGTTTTTTCTCCTTCAACAGCTACCTAATTATAAGCAGCACTTAGGCAGTGTATCACACCAACTGGGATTTTAATAACTGTTGAGTCACCAGCTGTGAACTATTAAGAAATGATGGTGATGACCACCAGATTGAGAAATCAAATTCTGAGCAACATCCAGTGATGCCTCTCATACAGCTGGCTCAAATCATAGCTTGTTTTCTAACAACTGCGGTTTGACAGCACATGGTTGTTCTAACACAGCCATAAACCTGTGATGTGACTACTGGCATTGACCTCCTTGAAATGACAAATGGCTAGAAATAACACAAACAAATGCTCCAGAAAGCAACTCATGCTTAATGGCTTTGAAACTGTAGAAAGGTTTACTCACCCTATACCAAACAATCTCACGCAGCCTTCCATCAGTTTTGAAGTTACACTTGAGAGTAACAGTCTCACCAACAACAACAGGAGGCAGGGGCTCTATGGAAACTGTCAAATATCCTGAAAAAAGAGAATGGAAACAAAAACTTTTAGTACAGTAACATACGATAACTACACCTTTTCTGAAACAGTATATAATTTAGTGGTTCTTTTCTTCTTCTTTTTTCTTTAGAAAAGAACTCAGTAGTGTAGAATTAATAGATTCACTCTGGGGGAAAAAGTCATGTTTTATCCTATACAGAGAAAAGAACATGTTACCATGCATCCCTTCATTGATAGTTACATAAGTCACGGGTTTACAGATTAAATCAAACAAATGAGCTACAGTGCAACTTCTTTTAACTGACTTACTGCAGGTTTGCCAAGAAGTTGTCTATTTGATTCTTGCATTATTATTTTCATTGGATTTATCCAGCACATTTGGTTGTGCAATGTGTTTTAAGCTTTTCACCAGTTATTTTTTTAAGTTGTTTGCCCTTGAATACACATCCTCCTTCAACCTCTAATAGAAGCAAAGCTATTTCAGCAGCATCATGACAATGAATAGTTGGTAAAGAACATGATGGAAAATGTCAGGCACAACATGGGCAATGCTGCCATTGCTTCTGATAGGGCGGGCTGATAATCCATATACAATAAAGTTTTTTTCTTACACTTCAGAATCACAAAATATACTATCTAATTTGTTCCATGCAGTATGCAACCTCAAGCTGCCTAAATTTATTGTAATTGAAGATTAAATGAAAGCTGCTGTGATAAAAAGTCAACAACACACAACAAAAAAAAGCTACGTACACACAGAAAAACAACAAACGCAAAACGAGAAAAATCTAAGAAAAAGTAACTGCCAAATACAAGGTCAAACTCTTCAGAGATGAATGC
The DNA here is from genome assembly GCF_963969265.1 of Rhamphochromis sp. 'chilingali'. Lineage (NCBI taxonomy): Eukaryota > Metazoa > Chordata > Actinopteri > Cichliformes > Cichlidae > Rhamphochromis > Rhamphochromis sp. 'chilingali'. Next base: position 30,567,581 of record NC_137936.1, on the reverse strand, counting down.
TTCATTGTGCCTGATCATCAGCCCTTTGCGCACAAAAAAAAAATCACACAGAGCTGCAGTTTCACAATTCAACACTCACACACACACACACACGGTGATAACAGAACAGCACATCAGCATACGTGAGATTATATCGCCCAAATAAAAATGGAGTGATACAAAGGCAATTACCTGGTGATAATGAGAAGACCTGAGAAAAAATAAATACATCCAAAAACTGTCGGGGGGTGGGAGACTAACGACTGAAGGAAAGGATATTTGTACTAAAAGGGTTAACTGAATCAAAAAGAATTTATTATAGCTATATACAATCCTAAAAGATATAGTATTTAGTTTATGCATTAGCAATAATCTCTTTACATCTGGCTAAGGCAAAATGAAGCAGTTAGTAGGCTCATTTCCAATGACAGACAAGCTACCCTCTGCTCAACATATCACCAGCGTCAGCACATCCAGTATTTAATGAGGGAATTATATCTCAGAAAACAGATGGATATAAAAGTGAAAATATAAAACTGAATAAAATGGCACTTAATGGCCAATATTTCTATATAATATTGACACACTGACATAACTAACAGAATATTAAGGACATTAGTGTTTTACAGAATTCCCCAGGTGATCAGTGTAAGAAATGGACAACTGCAGAGACGTGTAGCATGAACAGTCCACCGTAGGTACCTAATTATAGGATGAAAAAGCACTTTTTGTGCTTCCGTGCTGGGAAAATAGTGATCAGAGGCAGAATGTTTTTTCAATATCCATCTCACTCACTTGTGAGTATATCTCAGAAATCCATTTCATTTTTAAGGACTACACATAAATATGCTCACGGTCTTGTGCAAAGAATGTAATTTTGTCATACCACCTCCACCGGTCACGACAGATGGCCACCCCCTCCCTTAACCTGGTTCTGCCACAATGGAAATTTAGATATTTAGAACTGATTTATAAAATGATGATTGTTTCTCCGAGGATGTTAAAGGTGGTAAGTAAATGACATTCACAAATATAAGTGAAATTCACAACCACCAGACATTGCATTAGACCATAAAGCATATCAAACTAAAACCAAAACAAATAGACATGTCAGCCATGCCTCCACTTGCTTTTGGTATATCATCTGCCAGAAAGCTTAGGGACACTACAGCCAAAGAAAAGAAAAAAGAAATCTCCTGCCAAAACCATCACAACCATTAGCCCACACTAGCATTATAAAATATCATACACTAAATGGCCATAACACAATACAATAAGCCAACTGATTTTAGGCCCACCATTGTGATGAGAGTCTTTACTGCTGTTCTGCTGCTCTCCTCTGGTTTATACACAATGAAGAAAACAAGGGAGAGCAGTTCACACTGAGCTGAAATTAAACAAGTGTACATAAATTAAAATAAATAAATTTCCTTTTTAATATTTAGATTTTTTGGGTGCGCTGACTCTAGTACGAACTCTACCATCTCCCTGCTATTTTCTGCAACCTTTTGTAAATACCAGAAGAGCAAGATACTGAACAGAGAAGCTCTGACTACAACACACACAGAGGAGTATTTCATTTTCTATAGTACACTGCCTGGCTTTTTTTGTTTTATTCTATGATGAACCAAATGTTTTCAATTTGCCAAAACTCTAAACTGCAGAGTTTTTTAGGCCAGTTCAAAAACTCAACTACTATGAAATCCGGCCGTTGTAATAGATGCAATACACAGTTTACCGTTCCCTTCCCTGAATAAGACATCATACATGGTAGCATATGTTGCTCTAAAACTTTTCAGAACAGTCTAGTCTGGAGGACCCGGTGTCCATTTTTTAAAAACAGCATTTAAATTTTTTGATTTTTCTGACCACAGAACAGCTTATCACTTTGTCTCAGTCCATTTTAAATGGGCTATGTCCCAGAGAAGACAGCAGCATTTCTGGATGTTCTTTTTCTCTGCATAATAGCTTTAACCTGCATTTGTGAATGGCACAGTGAACTGCATTCACAGGCAGTAATTTCTGGAAGTATTCCTGAGCTCTTGCAGTGATTTCCATCACAGAATCATGACTGATTTTAATGTGATGTTGGGCCCAGAGATCACTGATTTTTGGCCTTGACCCTTGAGGATGGAGATTGCTCCAGATTCTTGCATACTTTTGATATTATGTACTGTACTTGATTAGATATTTCTTCACAATTTTTACAATTTCACAATGAGCAACATTATTCTGAAATGGTTTGCAGCTGGCAGATGCTGTTTTCGCAGACTGATTAACCTTGTCCATCTTTAAGAAACCCTGCCTCCCTGAATGCCTTTTTGTTCTCCAATCAAGTTACTGACCTGTTGCCAGTTAAACCAATTAGCTTCAAAATATTTCTTTTTAGTACCAATTACCTTCCCAGTCTTTTGTTATGTTCCAACATTTGTGAGTTCTACTGTCAAAATCAACATGAGCTAATATTTTATTCTTAAAATAGTACGCTTTCTCAATTTGATATAGTTTCTCATACTGTGAATAAAAGTACGGGTTTATGAGACTTCGAGTCTTTATTTTATGTCTTGATTTAGATTGTAAACAACCTTCAAACTGTGTATCCATTAAAGAAACTGTCATGGAAGTCAAATTACATCATATATAAGCCAACATGACACAACCAACATGATAGGATGAACACGGGGACATTATAGGTGAGCCATGTGTTTCAGTAATTCTGTGCAAAACTTTACTAGAAATCCTTGGTTCTTGGTGGCATACTCGTGTTCTCCTCCAATATAGAGTCATGTGAAAAGAAAGAACAACCTTACTGCTTTCACAGGAGTTAAGAGGGAAAGTAGCAGCCAGGTGCCAATTGAAAGCCCGTGGTAAGTCTTTAAGAGAGCTGTGCATAAACAAATACCCACAAACTTGAATAGACTGAAGAGGAGTAAAGAAGACTGAATCAAAATTCAAGCAGAGTGAGGTGAGACTGATAAGGTCACACAGAAAACAATTATTTCAAGTTATTTCTGCTAGATGTGCTACAGGATATTCAAACATGCGGTGTCCTTAGTTTTTCATAGGACTACATAGAGTCCTGTTTTCTTTTTACGTTTGTTTCATGTGACTGTAGTTGCTATCTTGTTCACCATGATTCACCTCAGCTTGTTTGCCACAGTTTAGATGACAACGTGATAATCTTTCGAGTATTCCTTTGATAAAACTACACTGCATCTCACTACTTCTCCAAAAAGCATAATTGCTCTAAAACACTATCTCGAACACTGGAAAACATGAATTCCTATAAATATGTAATAGGTAATAGGTAAAAGTACATAAAACTGACATACGTATAGTACATTAAAGAAATGTAAGATGTATCGTCACTGGTAGACTCAGCTGTCTCGCATGTCAGTGCACCTAGATATGCTTATTAAGGAATCTTAATTTAATCAGCAGGCTGAAGAGACCTTCTCTCCAGAGTCAAATTGAATGGATAAACCTTTTCTGGGACTGCATGTCATTAACACAGAGCTGATGCTCTTACGGAAAATCCTCACCACTTACTATGAACCCACAAGAGGAGCAGGCTAGCCTTGTAAATGTCTCTGTGCGAGTTTTTCAGTGAGGTGGCGTAAATGCATATTCAAAAAATAAAAAATAACAATCATAATTCTGTGGAATGTAGTGTTAGTCATTTGACAGGAGACAAGTGTGTGTCTTGCCTTCAGTAATGGACATATTTAGTTGCAAGTGATAAATGGTGGTTCTTTTTTGTGGTTGCAGGGATTAATTGTGAACAATTCACTGACTATGTGGCACAGAAAAAGAAAGTAGCATAGCCACGGACATAAAAATGCTGCAAAGCATATGGAGAGGGATGAAAATTTTTTAAAAGAGCACATTACATGGGTTATGCACTCGTACCGGAGAAGTTCACATTTCATATAATCCCTATGAGAAACTGGAGCAGTTTCAGTCTGAACACACCAAGACACGAAGGCACAATTCCCATGCAATTAAATGACTTCATCAGTTAAACACATTTTATTTACCCATTCTCACTTGAAAGTGTTCCAGCAAAGCTACATCCCTTGTTGTGATTGATGTTGTAGTTAAAATGCAGACTATGAGGAAAATTCACAGAGCGAAAACTCTACAGTGCTAATTCACTTTGAGAATACAAACCCACAATGGCAAGTTTTTTTTTGTTTTAGTTTTTTTCTTAACCACCCATGAGATAAATTCACAAAACATTTCAATTTTGTGATTGTTTAGACAGCTGTCTGCAAAACCATATCTGCTCTGAGTGGGCATACAAGTCTCCAATCAGCCATTGTCCATACAAAGAAACACTTAATATAAAATCTGCAGCACATTTTCTCTGCAGTTTTTCGTGCTTTTATGATTCCACTATATTTCAGTTTCCACTGCTATTGCTTTTATTGAAGCAAAACATATGCCTCACTCTAACCCAACTTACCAATTATGAGTCTGTTCTCACAATCAGACTCATGTTACTGTGGGAATGAGAACATGGGTCTATTTTCATTCCCACAGTGTCAAACACTGCTGTTCAGTCAAAGCCAATAGCATCTCAGAGATACCCACAAGATGTTCTTTTTAACGCTGTGGGTACCGCTATCATATAATGTGGTATTTAAAACAAACCATGATTTTTCTTTTCTAAATCTAAGTAGGCAGTTAAAGTACATGTCTAGCTATTTTATTCCTTCAGTGTGGCGATAAAAGATGTATTTTTGAAAAAATTGGGGGGGAAAAATCTAGGAGATCATTAGTTCTCTGCTGATTTTCTTCATTTAAAAAACCTTCATACCAACATTTCTCTTACCAATTAGGTATGTGATCACCTGTGTATACGTTCACATTTTATAAATTGGAATGTGGCCTTGAATGTGTTGGTAAAAGCATTAACATTAAAAAGTGTGGTTTGATGACCGGATAGTGATTGTCAATTTACAGCCTGCTTCACCTATATAAGACATAGTATGGCCTCCATCCCTTTCCTGGTTAAATCTTTCAGTGCTACCTGGGGGTGGAGTTTTACTATTAAGGAGAAGGCATGCTATCTGGATATTTGGATATCCATCTAAAAGAGGCGGGGCATTCAATTATAATTCATTTGGAGCTGAATATTAATGCTGATGATATTTTATTTTTGTATTTTTTTAAAGTCAGCATTCAAAATATCGGATGACATTTTGAATGTGCACGGATTAATTCCCATACCCATAAATCCCAGTATTTAATCCACTACATGGTTGTAGTTACTACTATACAGTCGATACCATTTATTCAGTTCATTTATTTAAATTATATTTTGAATATTTTAATACACGAGACCTCACATAAGTCAAACGTGTTTAATAATGCAATGATATGCTGTATTAAACAGTTATTGATCCAGAGTTATTTCGCTGCTTTGAAAATTTTTAACCTTACGTGGATGTCACATCACTTGATCCGTCTATCAGGTGAATACTGGTGTGTATATACATATATATATTAGAAGTTGTGCCATGCATTATGAACATCCTCACTTTAGCTGTATTTACATTCAAAGGTAGGGAGACTCTTTTTCACGTGGGATTTTTTTTTTGTGCGTTTCTGCTTTTTTGTGCTGCACAATATTGAACCTTTCAGCGATATTTGGCACTGCCTCTAAAGGAAGTCTCAGATATATTGCTAACGGTGCTCACAGCCACCTATCCATAACCTTTATCTGCATGAATCTGACACACCGCTAGGCCTGAAATCCAATACTCCCAAACCACAGCAGTGACTCTCACATGGTGGCTAGAACCAACAGAGCTTGTGTTGCAAATAGTTCCAATTAGTGAGAGGAGAGACTGAAGAAATGTGAACGGACATTTAAAACACACTTGATCAAAGAAAAATGTTCAGCACCCTTTGAGAAACTAACTGCTTTAAGGGGAGATAATTTATTATGACTGATCGTGAGGTTAAGCCCATTGTTCTACAAAAAGAACATCCAGAAAATCCTTGAAATTACCGGTTGTAACTAAAAAGTGTTTGCCAATGAAGAAAAATACTAGCAGATCCCTGTAAGAGCACATAGGCAAGTGTGGAGTGGCCAAAGAGTGCATGGCATTTAATTGGCTCATATTAGCTGGTTGTGGAGGCAGACAAGGCCTCCGGCTTGTCTTAATCCATCAGAGGCGCTGTTGGAACAACATCTAATGAGGGCTGCAAACTATGCTTTCTCCCATTAATAACAGCAATTTGCCAAGATGCAATGAGAAAACAAAACACAGCCAATGATGGACCGGCCCAAAATGTGCCTGTTATTGTGCTCTGTGATTTATGGCTATGGCCTACCTTTGCTTAGATGTCAGTGCGACTTAATGTATGAGAAAAATGGATGACTAAGTTTCTCAGAGCGCCTCCTCAACTGTGCCTCCAAGCAATGTAAACAAACAGAACTGATCTGGAGTGTCGAAAGCATGTTTGAGGTGATCACTTCCAGAAAATGAATATGTGGGATATAATATGGCAATTTTAGTGGGATTTTAGCAAGGATTGGGGATTGATTTAACAGACTGTATTGGAACAACAAAATATTTTACACCATCACACACATATTCAAGTGTAATTAAACACATAAAATATGCCATGTAAGAGAGTCAGCTATAAATGTCTACAAATGTGGACCCATCTGGTAATCGGTCGATTCATCTGCTAACTGCATTTCTAAAATTATGCGCTGGATTTGAAGGCAGTGGTTCAAAGCTTGTGGGCAGTGATGTGTTTTTAATAGGACGGAAGGCTCCTTAGAAAATGTCATGACTGATATGTGTTTTACAATGTACTGCTAGCAACAAATACATTTGTAATATCTGCGTTTAATCACTGTTCTTGTAGGTTTGTCCAAAAAGGAGTATACTTTCATCAAAGATTAAAAATGCAGATAAATATCAGAAAAAAATAACCTTTTCCCCACATCATTTTTATAACACAGACAAGCTAATATACTAATATAATAATAAAAAAATACAAATTATACAATAATATTTTTTTATTTTAAGAAAATGGTTTCTTACAGTCATTTTTGAACCTTTCAAACAACACAAAAAAGGTTATGGCTCTGGTTATATATATTTTTTCTCTTTTTGTCTCTCATTTTGTTTCCCTGGTTGTCCCTCTATGTCTAAGTCACTTCCTTCTCCTTCCTTTCCTGCGCATACCATCAGCATGCTTAGTTGTAGATCATCAACCCATCTGCAGCAGCAAATCTATACCAGCTCTCCGGTCACTCTCTGCTAGATTGCTCTGCATAAAACAGGTTACTTTTAGGTCTCCTTGCCTCATTGTGCTGCGTAGTTAACTCCCCATGTTTTTGTTTTGTAATATTATTCTCCTGTGCTTAGATCCACCACCTCATCACCTGTCAAACCAACTCTGTTTCACTCCTCTTCTTGCCTACGGCTCCATTCACTAGCCTGACCCGCTCTCCACCTGTCAACCACACCAAACCCCTTGGTCACCTGTCTGCCAGTGTACAAGCTTTCAACGCTCCCATCTTACAACCCCTTATTAGCTACCTGTGTCAGCTTGTTCAAACACCAACAGCATTCTTGTGTCTGCTTGCTCCACTTTCTTATCTGCGCTCTCCTTACTCCAGTAACCTTAAACGGATGTAACGTCTGTGTTTCCTTACAAGTGACTCGTATCATGAGAAATACTAAACATCTAAATTAAAAATATGAATTTGTATGCAAATAATGTGTATCCGTACCTTAATCTTAGAGTAGTGTTTTTTTTTTATGTACATCTCTGGCAATCAAAACATTTCAAGCAGAACGCACCGAGCAGCCAAGCGATTTGTCTGACAGCTTGTGGTGCCTTATTATTCTCTGTTGTTAAGCTGTATCTACCTTGGGTGCTGCATCCCCCAGATTTCACAAATGTCATGGTGTCAAAACCAAACATGATGGCCCCAACTACCAAAACAAGGTTGTGAGAAATTGGCTTTTCCTTTTAACTATACTTATTTTTCAACATTCACAGATACCCATGCAGTAGATTCAAGACAGAAAAATAAGCTATTTTACCCTACATTACTGAATCTTATCCTATTGAGTGCAACAGATTAACAATAAACAATAGAGTTTGTCCAATTCATTAGAAAATACTCAAAAATACTTATTGTTTTTCTTTTTTTTACTCCATCTTTAAATTTAACATATTTACGAGGCTGGTAGTCAGCATGGATGAATGAATGCTGCAGTGAAGAATGTTCAACACACCTCAGGTGGTGATTTGTAACTGTACATGCAAGCTGAGCTCAGGAAGCGTTGCGTAGCGGGAGAAGCTCGATGACTGGATGTTGATTTATTCTTGCCAAGAACACAATCTGTGACCATGCGGAAGGTCTTCTTTTGCTAACAGAAATCTGGGAGTTGATTTTTTCAGTCAGTGATTTACTGTTTAATGATATGCCTAAGCTTCAAGAGTGTCAGCACTTGGTAGATGTAATCCCACCTCCCCATGCTCTTCTACACCCATCCACACACACACACACACACACACACACACACACACACACACACACACACACACACACACACACACACACACACACACACACACACAAAGCCCATATTGCTCACAATGAGCCATGTCAGTGGGTCCTCATTCTGAATGGCCTCAGGCCTGTGGAATTATTATGTCATTGGTAAGCAGAGTTGAAGCTAGAGAGGAAATATAGCCAGTCTTCCCAGAAGAGTTAGTTAAATGCTATGTACCACTCTTAGCCACTCAACTAAAAACTTTAAATCTTAGATCCCTCTATACCTAGTTTTTTCTCATCTATATTTGTATTGGTGTACATTAGCCAGTGAGTACATATATTTCTCATTATTTGCTGTGAAGTTATTACAGTAAAGCACTTTGAGTTACATTCATTTTAAACTTTTAGAAAATAAATGCCAACACATAAACATGTTTTCCTCTCTCAAACCATTAAGGAAAAAAACACTCTTGAGGTTTAAATTGTATAGCTTTCACAGAAGGCATGCATGATAGAGACAGAGGATGACCACTGCTGAAGCATGCAAGTAGACCCCAGGGAGTAGTAGTAGTACCAGATTTTCAATGGCCATGCCATCAGGAAAAATGGCTCATACAGCCATGTCTGGTGTAGATTATCCAGCTGGGAACTTGTATGTGCAGAGAAAAATGTGCCATTAGCTTGTGTGTTTTCACTGGAGATTTCCAATGCCTCAGGAGTTTACATGATTTGATAATTTGTATGTCTGAAGAGCACTGCCTGAAAAACTGGAAAATGGGTAACTAAAAAACAAGCAAACAAAAAAACCCTCCACAGTCCTTTCAACAGTGGAAAGCACTTGACAAGAGGGGTCTGCAGTCTGCATAGTGCTTATGTTACATGTTTTACCAAAGATGTCAAAACATAAAATGTGATAGTTTACAGATAAGATTATTTGAGTGAAACTGATGAGAAAGGAAAACTTGAGAATGAAAAAATGCGATGATAGACAGCAAAGTGGAAGTACCTTTAGCTGTTTGGCTCAAGAAAGGCAAAATCCAAATACCCAGTTTATTTCATTTAAAATCTACTGAGGTATGAAAGTGTCAGGTGTCACTAGAGGATGGTGTGGATGGATGATGGTAAATGTATACAAAGTATTAGATAAGGATGTAAAAACCAAAAATAACCGAACAAGTAAGAATGATGGAAGTGGAAGCTTCTGAGAAAGAGAGAAAAAAAGGACTGAGAGAGCAGCCTTTATATCCTTAATCACTCCACATCTCTGAGCTGCTGCTGCCTAAAAAAAGGAAGAAGCAGGGTGCACAGAGGCCGGGCCATTACAACATACATAAAACAAAGAAAAAAAACCCCCATAAGATTTTACTACTATATTACTATATATAGTTTTTAAGGACAGAAATATGTCTTTCTGTTTATATGTGCTTTTAAATTATTACACAAAATGCACTCATGTAGAAAATGCACTTAAAGAAAAATCTTCCTCCTCCTAACTAAAGTTATTCATTATATTGGAATATCTGGCAAATTTTATGAAGATAAAGCCATTCTTAGACAGACCAGTAGGATAAAATGCCTTTTTTAGTTTTTGAAAGGATATTACACTGCATCATCCCACATATATAGATTCATCTGCCTTCTAGCATCATTATTGCAGCTGTGTAAATTAGTTGTTATTGTTGTGGCTGCCAATCGAAATAATTTTGTTTTGGGAGAAGTGAACCAATTTCTTTTCTTGGTTGAGTTGGTGGGGGTTGGCAGGGGTGCAGTGTCTCAGCTTTCTGAAGCCAGATGCAATCAAAAAGACACACATCTATAAAGACTGAAATGTGTGTTAGGAAACAATAAGATGCTTTTGTAACATGTTTCTCCCCTAAACTTATGTGCCTCCTCACTGCATTAGAAATCCAAATAATACACTCATGTAGGAGGACCAGGAGTTTCTGTTCAGAGCTGCAACTCGACCATCTCCTAAATATTTATGTGAAAGAAAAACTGAATGATGCACATAATGTCAAGCAAAAACCTCTACTTTAGGGTGAGGTAAAGAGCTGAAAGTGCATTGTTTCACAATGAGGTTGGATTTTTATGTAATGCTGTAATTTTCAGTTCTTCCATGGTACTGACTCAATGGTCAGTTAGGGAACATATAAGCAGCCATGTAGAAAATGGTCTTATTGACACTTGACCATAAAGAAGTATAACAAAATGTAATATTTTATTGGCGGTATCTGCAGTAAGTGAATCAGCTGCAGACGTGCACTGAAGCAGATAGTGGCCTAAGTGTCTACTCAGCTTAGAAGTGTTTATTTTGCCTGAAAATTAAGTGGACATCCACATTACAGACCAAATGTGTTCCCAAATACCACCTCACCCCCAAACAAAGCAATTTATCAAATAGCATTTATGATTCTATTCACTATTTTTTACTCCAATATTCATAAAAGCCTCTGGTACAAAAAGTGTGGGTGTATGTAAGTAAACTCATCACTGACAGGGCAGGAATCACAGTTCAATTTTAGTGACAAACAAACAGGCAAACAAACACATGATAATGGATGGCTATGTAAAAGATGAATAAACGAGAGAGTTTGAATACTTGTTTCGTTTTTATGATCTCTTACAAAAAAGGCAAATTAACAAGATATGGAACTGTGAGAAAGACGTGGCTTTTTGCACCTCTGCAAAATAATATTCATAAAATGTTACCTGGTTTTGTTTTGTTAGTTTGGATTTTCCCCATTTGTTTATAATAAATACAACAAACAAGCACACAGCTAAGAAAAAAAAATAGCACAGAGCCTAGAAAATAGATATTCCAGTGTGTCTTTAATATGGTAAATGGGTTCGAAATTAATGAAAGGCCTCAAAGAAGTCATGATGTTGTTACCAAGGAAGCAAGTTGTCCTGGTAACCCAGAAACAGACTCGCTAGGGTATCAGTAACTGTTTGTGCATTCAATCTGTAGACCTCTGCATCACCTAGGGTTGTGAGCAATGGCAGGAAATGAGGGAGGAGAATGTGGAAAAATGACCATTCTGAATGTCAAATGGCCAGATTTGAGAATTGTATCCCACATGCAGGGAACATAAACTGCAGACTCAATTAATCATAGTGGAATTGCTACTGTTACAAGGAGGCAGTTTTTTTCAGTGACTATTCACAGCACCTCTGCAATGGTTTGCTCTTGTTCTATCCACTTTGAAGCCTCACTCAACCACTCTAGAAATGCAATCTTCCACGGGCAGTGATGTTTTTTTATTATTATTATTATTATTCTTTCTTTACTCAAACCATTTTAATGTTGAGGCCAGAAAGAGGAGATTTTCTTGATGTCGCAAAAGGTAAAAATAGGAGGAAGAAAAACTATTGCCATAGTGACCTCAATTAAGACATCTACTATTGAGTTTGCCTGACAAACATAACCTGCAGGGTTGTACTGGTGCCTCAGCCCAGCTTTCTGGTATTGTATTATACATTTCTATTAACTCTAGTGGCCCTCAAAACGAGTCTTTCTAATTTGTATCATCATCTTTTTTTTCTTTTTTTGCTCATGGCAGTGTGTATTGTATGTTGTACTTCATAAAAATCAAACAATTGTGTGCGAGGCAGAAAATAGATATTCTGTCATCTATCTAGCTTCATTTAGTGGAGTGGAGGAGTCATGGTGAGTATGATGAAATGAAAAACTACAGTGCATAATCTTCAATCTATTCTCATACAATTATCATACAGAGCAATAAATGGACGTGAGAATGGATCCTATTCTCCGAAAAATAAAGTTGTAATGTACAAGGTGTAACTGTTACAAAACATTATAGTGTGGCAAACTTTAAAGGAAGTACACTAGAGAGGCTACATAAATCCTTCTCTCTATCACAAGAGGTTCCAAAGGTTTTGTAAGTTTAACAGTAAAGAGCTATGTTCATGGACAGAGAATGATCAAAGTGATAATTGAAAGAAATCTGCTGGGTCATGTAGCTCCTATTCTTTTTTTTTCTCAGAAATATCAGCTCAAGTTCAATATACTAAATGCTTTTTTTCATCCAGCATAGTTCAATTACTAGCAGAGAATTACTTAGATATATAATATCAAGTGAAGCTCTGTGACTAGACTGCTGTGATGTCCCCAGGGATTTCACTACTGCTGCCGTCTGCCCGAAAGCTACCTGGACTCTGAGACCATCCACCTGTTAGCCCAGTGCATGAGCACCAATCTGGCTGTTGCACAGTGTAATCTATAGGTGGTTATTACATCAAAAGGCCTTAAAGGTGAGTGGGGGTTTGTTCATCACTCAAGAATCAAGCAAACTGGAAAGAGGGATAAAAATGAAACTCACATGCTGATTTATCAGCACAGTGGTTAGGATTAAAGGACTGCCAGTCCCCTGCCTGTATCACCGACCTACTGCCTGCATGCTTTGTCTCAGCAGCTTTTAAACCCCCACTGTCTCCCAAGACGTGCACCATCACTTTAGTAGAATCAACCCATCATCTGATCACGTTGCTGTAAAATTGTGCTGCGACAAGATGCACAAGCCTTTACGCAGTGATCTTACTCACCATCGGTGTAGATGAAATGGTGCGGCGCACATCTGTGAACATTTTTTCCCTCTTTTTCCCAGTTCAACCTTTACTGTCAAACAAAGGAGAAAGGGGACACGCCCAAACCCAATTACAAGGTTTGTGTTGTTTAGAGGGCTGAGTATGAGTAGACCACTGGTTGACTGCTGATAAAGAAAAAAAACAAAGCAGCACTTTCCACCCCCAGCTTCATTCATTTTCTGTTTTTTTTTCTCTCCTTTTAAACAGCCATTTTAGCACTACTGTGCTTTTGTACCATGTGGAATTGCATCCCCGTTGTCACACTAAAAGCCATATAAAGTAAATACTCAGCTCACCATCAGAAAAATTCATTGCAGGGTGGGGTGGCAACTAGACCTGTATTAAAACTGCCAGAAGAGGAGACAGCTGTCCCAGCCCACGTTCTTATGTGATCTCTGCTTAGGGAGCAGGCTGGTATTCCAAAGCCTCATCTGAAAACAAATTAAAGAGGATTAGAGGCTGCCACTGCAGCTCGTCTCCTCTCCGTTCTGGGGAATAGAGTGTCCTGCTGGCCAAAATGGTGACCTTCACACTGACTTCCTGTCCTGTGTACAGGTGCTCTACAGCAAACATTAAGTTTGTGATATGCCGTCAGCAAAAAGGTCACTGTATGCTTAGATGTTGGGAGGACTGCATGGCCTGTAATATAAATGTGTTAAAATTTCAAAAAGTTAATCTGTTTAAAAATCACAGTGCAAAAAAGTATTGTTTGTGTTTTGCTGTTGTGGTCTTGTATCCCTTCACCCTGCATTTGAAATTAAACAATCACTGTGAGGTGCTGAGTCTCCACATCCACATTAGATGAGTGCTGTAGGAATTGTAGGATTATCCCTAATGCTCTGTCAGTCCTACATTGCAGCCATCATCATACAAAGCTTTTAGTATATTTCTACATGCGGTGTGGTCACTGCCCATTGAAATAGTTGGTCTGTTGTGTCGAGGTTAGGTCATCTTACTTGTTACTTGAACAAGTACTGGCATTAAACACAACAGATGTTCAGGACTTCATATCCTGTCTCAGTGCTACTGCTTGAAATTATGACCAAAACTAATGAGTTTCTCACTAACCTCAGCTTTATCTCCTGTTCAGTGGTAGGGTTTGCGCACTAAAACCTGCAAAACTATTAATAATATCTCAGCTAAAGATCTGCATTTTAACATCCTGGTGACTGTATACCAAGACAGAGACTGGCATATCTGCTCTTCATTGCTGTATCAGCTTGAAAAATATTGTTATATAATCCAAACACAGACTGCAAAGACATGGCAGAAAACAGACAACTCAATAGGGCTCACTGAAATAGTTTAGAATTTTTTTTCTTACTCACTTTATCCTGTACTGAATTACTACTTTACCCTCAGAAGCACTTTGGTGCACTTGAAGTTGGGAGGTGCACAGGTTAGCGTCAGTACCTGAACCAAGGGCATTGTTGCTGATTGAACAGGCACTGTTTTTGATCGTCTGTCAATATTTTCCCCCTGTGGTTTCAGTTACACCAAGCATTAATTGCTTCATTAATTCTGGTATCGTGTATAATTATGCTGTCATTTTACCCGCCTATATGTCCATTCCCAGTGTTGGGAAGGTTACTTTTAAAATGTATTCCATTACAGAATACAGAATACATGCCCCAAAATGTATTCTGTAACGTATTCCGTTACGTTACTCAATGACAGTAACGTATTCTGAATACTTTGGATTACTTAATATATTATCGTGCTTTTTACAACAACGTGAATGTACTATTGCTGTGTGATTTATTACTATTACTGAAGGTCCGCGACTCCGAACTGTAGTAAAGGGACCTCTGACTAATACGGCGGGGTCCCTGTCGGCTCGTAGCCGAAAAATAGCTTTACTTTGTTGTGTGGGTCAACTTTTCTTGCGAGAGACAGAGAGAGGCGTTGAAAGGCTGCTCCAACGGAACTTATTGTTTTCGGAGGAAAACACGAACACGGTGTACAGTCGAGTCTTAATAGCTTACTTACAACTGGGCTCGTCAGGCACTCTTCTTGGCTGCAGTGGTTATTATTATATTTACATGCTTCCAGCTCCCGTTTTTCCTCGATGACAACTCGTACCTTTCCACTCCCCTTTTTCTCCCTCCTCGCGCTCACAGACCCATAACGTGTATGGCAGTCCATTCTCCCTGCAACACGGACTACACTGCCCATGATGCTACATTCTTTAGAGCTATGCTTGTAGCATTCTGCCTGTTAGCTTAGCACAACAACAACAACAACAACAACAACGAAAAGGCGCTCTCTCACCCAGGAAACACACAGTCGCAGAGAGAGCGTCGCCCTGTAACCATGGCAACCGTAACGCTGCCGCCTGGAACAACAGAACGTAGCTGTCAAACAAAACCCAAACAGTCCTGACCCGCGACAAAATGAAACAGGAAAGTACCGCAGTGTAATCCATTTATTTCAACAAAGTAACTGTATTCTGAATACCACCTTTTTAAACGGTAACCGTAACGGAATACAGTTACTCATATTTTGTATTTTAAATACGTAACGGCGGTACATGTATTCCGTTACTCCCCAACACTGTCCATTCCCACTGCCAGCTAGTGGTAGATAGGGCAGTCAAAGAAGTCACAGTGTCTATCCTGCGGCTATTTCCCTTTGGTCATACATATAAATACAAATTTCACTGGAAAAATTGAGTCATTAAATCAGCTAGGGGCCACTGACAGTAAGATGAATGCCAGGCTCCACAAATCAGACTAAACATATTGTGGATATTTATGATGAAACATAAATGAAAGAACAGTACACCAGATCTATGTGAAACCGTTCATTAAATTGATGAGCAGATACGTTCATACATCTCTGATTATTGATACACTGCTGATGCCCCAGTGTCAAACATTTGAAAGTTCTCATGCCTCAAATTGCGGCTTATTCAGAGAAAACACTGCCATAAACTGGAATGACTCAACTATCCCTTGGATCACCTGCTCTTTTTTAAGTGCTTTAGCAGGAAGGCTGAATGGAAGAAAATGATAGAGAATTACATTTATAGTTTCACTGAAAGTGCACAAGACTAAAAGTAGATTTAAGGGATTTTCCCGAATTTCACAAATTCATCTAATCTAACAACATCCATTATGATTCTCAGTTATTCTTCTAATGGTGCACTCCTGCATGCTTTATTGGGTTGCTTTTTACAATTCCCTGCTTTGAGCTGATGCACTTCTGTAGTGAAATGAAAGCGTATAAAGAAATTAAAGTTAGAGAAGCACAAGGTTAGAGAGCACAACCTATGAGTGAAGGGAAGTACCAAGCATTGGTATTCATAGCTGTCCCTCCATTTTGGATCACATTTAGTACTTGGCTGCAGCCAACTGCAGCTCTGACACATGCACATCTCCCCCTCACAGTGTTTGTGAAAGAGCTACTGTGTTAATTGGGATAAACTGTGTTAGGGAGGGGAAATTAATGCATGGCTGTAAACGGGCATAGATGAATCACATCTGTCAGGTTAATTTGATCAAAGGATAGGTGCAGTGCATGTGTATGTACTTTTATTTCTTGTGCACATTTGCTAAGCTGGGCAACAAGCTCCACTCAGTGGAAATTACTTCTGTTAGCCATATTGCATATCACACTATACTAGTATGTGTACTACTTACGCTAACGGTGTTTTTGTTGTCTACTTAAAGTCTATGTGGCCTGATGGTTTGTTTGTTTTTAATATAAAAATTAAGGCTAAGCGGAGGGATTTGAGTGACCTGTTAAATGATTTGGCAAAAAATGTAATTAATAATCATGGAAACCTGCAATAAAACTCATCAGCAGGGTCTTCAATCAAATATTAAAATTTTTTGATATAGTAGCAATGCATTATTTGTTTAAAAGACCACATTTACATCTGCATCAGAAGCCTAAGCCAACATTATCTATTTTTATAGATTTCTTTTTTGCCTAAGAGATAACTGAGCCTTGGAAAAGTCAAGGTAAAGTCCTCTGTTAACCACAAGAGAAGCTGGATCAATAAGTCATATGAAAGCCATCAAAATATCTTTACTTACCCTCTAGCAACACAACCATCAGTCCCAGCTGCTATATTACAGTACTTTTATTTGTTGCTTGGCTCCATCTCACTACATGTGTCCACACAAACATTCACACACGTAGGGATCCATATTGGTAAAAATAAATAAATACATCAAATACAAAAAAAAATCAAATGAATGTTTATTTTAACTCCCTTTTAAGGCTCTTTTTAACTTACAGATGGCATCATGAAGCCAATCAGTCCCGACAATTCTTCGACATGTTTAGCAGCATATGGCGTTAAACCTCAACCTGTTCAGTCAGTAATAACTTGGACTTGATTAATTAATTAATGGGTCTGTTCTGTTGAAATAGACCTGCTTAATAACTGCTTTATTGTACCTAACCAAGGAATTTTGATCCAAATTGAAAGAGGCAGGGGCACTCCGGTGCAAAAATCTCAATGAGAAATGTAAATTATTTTGGAGTTAAGTAGAAATGATGAGCAAATGTGTGTTGTGTGTGAAACTGTATCGCTGTGAATCCTGATGAAACAATTGGTGCGGTCCAAATCATAGCTATGTAATCATCTACAAAAACAAACCTCGTCTGTATAAAATTTTGCCTCAGCATATATTTACTAAATTGGGTACTGGATTTGGTCATTCACAATCACTGTATCAAGTACATTTGTTTTATTATAACTTAAAAAAAAAAATCACAAAAAACAGAAAATGACTTTGTGGCTACAAGACTCAGCCAATTCAATTTGAATCCAATAATTGTGTGATGGTGTGATAAAAATGAAAATCATCACAATCTGGACAGCTCAGACTGCAACTGTCCCTTACTTGGGTGAGTATAGCTGTAAATAGAAAATAGCTTAAAAGTTTTCTTTACAACAACTTCAAAAGGCAATATTATTTCTGACAGCTCCTTTCACGCCTCCGAGAAGGCAATAATTGTGTGTAGCGAGTGCGATGAGAGAATTTCAGCCACAGAAGACAGGTACATGTGTCACACAGATAGAGGCTGCTAAACGCTTGGATACTTTTTTCTGGTTACTGTCTCAGTTTGGGTTTTTTTGTTACTTGTGTTTGTGCATCAATTATGTATCTTTTTTCAGACGGTTAAAAAAATTATTGAATTTGTTTCAGATGTTGCATGTATACATTGTATATACAACATTGTATATTCAGATGTTGTATATATACATATATCAGAAAAAAAACAAGAAAAAACCCCCACTTCTTTTGCTATTGGTGAGAAAATATGCAGTGTTGCTAATTGCCAGAAAGGTCAGGGTAAATTTCTCAGGATTGCTGTGTTCCAGAATCATCTGTGCTCGTCACTCAGCACTGTGACAGACGGATACCATCTCCACGTACACCAACACTCACAATATTTTCTATTCGTTATTTACATAAATTCATCTACAAAACACTCCTGTACACATGACTGGACAATACAAATGATGTTTTTTGCATGTCCACTCATAACTGTTAACTGTGTGATAACTTTTTTCATACCATGGGTCTTTTTTTTTGTGTCACTTTTCATTTTTCAATCTTATGCTAGGAGTAAGCATGATTGTTTAATCACAAACCAGCAGAGGAGGGGATGATAACTGTTTGAGGGGCAGAGTAATGAAGGTATAAAGCTAAATGATGGAAATCCCTGCTGTCACCCACTGTCCCTGCAGCATGTTCACAAAGGATGCTCATCTGTGTTATCCTCACACCTTAGCAAAGCTGTCTAAATAAGGAACACGAAAGACATCCTTGGCAAAACCCTGAACTTGTCCACAAGGTCGGCTATCCCCCCGGGCTGTGTGTTACTATCATGGGGGTCTGGCGCAGTCAGGTGTGAACATCTGCACTTAGGGAGCCTGCACTTCTGTAAGGCACTTGCACTAGAGGCAGTGAGAACTAGACCGAGGCTTGACAAGACTCTGTCTCTCTTTGACAAAATTTTGACAAGGCAATAGAGAAATTCCTAACACATTTCTGAGAAAACAGCATTGGCTGTTTCTGTCAAACCATGCCTTTAATCTATACACATCATTTCAGTAAAGGGGTTTAACCTATAAAGACAGAAGAAGCATGATTTTTTTTGTGTAGGCTACAGGACAAGGATGGCACAAGAATAAAGACAATCACTACATCTGCACAAATAAAGCCTAATTCAACTCTATGTACAACTGAGTTGAAATTACAACAGTTTCAGAGGATCTACAAGGGTATCCTACAGAGAAACAGCAGGATGGAAATCTGACTGATGTAGGTTTAAAGCGTGGGCCAACATTTTTTAATATTTGAACAAAGATTCTTAAAAAATTTCAGCATCTTGTAATTCAAGTAGTTTGACAGCGACTGAGATTATTGCACTTCATTTAGACTTTAAAAAAGCTAGCTCATGACAAGAAGGAAAGGACACTAGCACCAAATGTTAACATGAAGTGATATGGAAATCACATTTTGTTCATGTTCTAAGTGTAGTATTTAATGTACTCGCATTTATTTTTATGTTTTTGTAAGGATGGAAAAAGTTATGATATGATCTCAAGTGTTCCTTTGTGTCTCAGCTGGCTGGATGAGAATGTCAGAGTGCGTGTTTTATTGACAGCAAGTGACAGGGTTCCTAAGTGCTGTGTTAAACTATAGAAAATGAGATATGAGTAACCACACTTCTGCTAGACCACTGTTAGTGTTACTAAAGAAAAGACAAAGATTCACAGCAGTAGCTTCAGCCAAGACTCATATGAGATCTGCAGGCATCTTTATGTGCTGTATAATGTGGTGTTGTTGAGCATCTACTTAGCTGTCTAGAGTGCAAAACAACTGTAGCAGTGTGCTTATCCCCTGTGAATGTTTGTTTGGTCATTTATTCACAAAGCTCAAGGTGCATGACCAGGCTTTTTGTTTGTCAGAAAGGAGACAAACAGGAAAGCTAATGGAGTTTGTTTTTTAAAGTTCCTTGCTATTTTGCATCAGCCCATGTGGAATCAGTACATCTATTTGCCATTCCAATGACACAATTCTTGGACATGAATTTGCTGCCCTCAATATATCAATTTTCATGTAAATCACACAAAAGTAGAGGGTGCTCTTCTAAAACCAAAAAAAACCCCTAATGTGCACATTTCTCCTTCGTGGTCTTGACTTTACCTAAAGGAAAACGTGATTAAAAAAATTTAAAATTTGCTTCCAACTGGAAAGTTCTTCACAATGTGCTGATTCTCAAGTGTTAGCGCATTATTGCAATAATACAGTGATGTTTGGAAAACTATGCAGCTGTGTGACGTTGCTGACGGTTACCAACGGATCCTGTTACACATCTTTTCTCTTGTCAATCTGTTTCATTCCCCTGTCTACAATGACACTATTCACATACAGCTGTCTGAATGAAAAATGTTCTGCATTTTCAAGCCTCCTGTTAGTAAACGTATTCATTTGATTTTTCATCTAATTATTATTCAATGATGGCCCCACACCCCCAATGACAGGTGATATCCAGTGTCCCAAATATCAATGTTAATGTCGCTCACCAGCTACAAACACATCACAGTGACTCCTGGGCTTTAATATATTATCTTGTGAGCTGTCAAGTCCAGGGTCTGTAATAATGTGACAGCGGCTCATTGACTTTTAATGGGATGCAATTTGAGCCGAAACTCAGTGTTTAAAGCAGCAACGTGGAAGATGACAGCAGAGCGAGGGCCATCGATTCCCTTAACTTGTGATGTTTCCTTGGCTTTTAAACATGGTGGTAGGAGGTGAAAAAGGGAAACTTTCAGTGGAGCTGTAAATCCTCACGATGATGAGGAAGGTAACGCAAAGATGTAGCAAACTCAACTATGCAATGCAGGAGAGAGCCGTCAAAGTCATTCAATGACAAGAAAACAGATGCAATAAATACTAGCTTTGAGGAGATGATGACAAGGAGCTGTCCAATATACCCGTCACTCAGCCACACGTTTAGTTTGTAAATGTTGTACATGGATGTGTGAACTATGGATGAACTGAGGAGGTATTTTTTATGCTTGGATGAAGAAGAAAATGATATAGGGATTGCTGGTGTTAGATGATGAGGGTGGTATAAAAACAGGGCCATTCTGACATTGCAATTTCTGACATTCATAATGCTTAAAGGACACAGTGAGCATCCAGCGTCCTCCTCCCCTGTCGTTTTATGACAAGCTCAGACACTCCACAATCTGGTGGCGCCCAGGTACCATCACTCCAGCCATTATCTTGCAAAACCTATTCCATTTGACCTCTGCGGTTGATGTGCGTTATTCACGACAGGAAGAGCTCCAACGTGCACCTCAATTCTGGTGAAGGAGACAGAGGACCTAAAGGGAGCATGAGTGAGTGAGTGGCAGACAAAAGGTGGACGGCAGAACGAGAAGGAAGCCAGGACAGAGCCAACGACCAGAGATGTGTAGACAAAGAGAGACAAAGTGATGAAGAGATTAACAACTGAAGGGAGAGAGATCACATGCAGTGAGTTGTACTCCTCCATTAAATACCGTGGTCACCTTCAAACAAAAATAAAATGACCGCTGCGTGTCTCCACCCCATGGCCAACACCCCTCCTGCTTCCTCACTGGAGCATAAGTAAACCTCTAATGAGCAGGAAAAAGCTTCTGTGTAGTGGGCAAGATGAATAGATACAAGAGGCTACTTTGCACAGCGATGCTAGGGCAGTGTCTATCTCTGTGCTCCACAGAAGCGAGCATTCTGTTGAGTCCTTCGGGACCAAAAGGGCCTAAGAGGCCCTAATTATATCATTCAACTAATTATCCACAATGCTGTTGTCATGGATAGCCATTTAGTTTGGGTGAAAGCCTCAATAGCAACAAAGAAGCAACTTTAAAGAAAGGTATGTGCCACTAGAATGAAAGCCTTTGACAAGATTTTTTTTTTGTGGCACCTACAACACAAACAGATAATGCTTACGGAAACGGTTACACTCCTTTGTTTATAACGTATTTTGCCAGAGGGAGTTCAAATGAGCAATGCTGTTCATCTACAAAACATGATGTGTGAACGGCCTTAAACCTTAAATAAGTTTGTCTAGTGCCAGGGACCTTAAAGTCCCTGGCACAATGTTATATTTAAATGTGCCTCTATGCAATAGCACGCTTATATGAGACAGGTTTTCCTCTTGTGTTAGCATAATAAAAGGGTGCATGACCATAGCAGGGGGCTCTAGTGGTTTTACATAATTCAGTTAAGTGTCAGGATAAATGTGGGACAGCCTTTCTTATACAATTCTTTTGACAGTATTTTCAAGTGGTTCAGCATTTCTCCTGACAGGGAGCGAATCTTTCTGCTGTTCATACCTTCATCTTCTCTGTAAAACTCCTTTTAAAATTTAGGGACAGGACAGGGGACGGGCCTATCTTTCGAAGCACTGAGCAAAAGTACAATTCACCAATCCGCAGGGTGAGCAATAGAATAATTGCAGCTACTGTCTTGTGATTTATTACAGGTGATTATTTTCTTACTCGCCACTGTATCTTTTATGAAAAAGTGAGACGGTCTTCCTTATGTAACAGAGGAGCGCAGCATTGTATGATGTTTATTTACAAGATCCTACTGTAAAGAAAGACTGCCTCCCTACCTCTGTTCTTGGATTAAATTTAAACACACTGCTTACAATGTCAGGTCACAGGACTTTTTAACATTAGATGCATCTCTCATTCAAACTGAACCTTTAAAAACTGGATCTGCTGCCTACAAATGGAACAAGCTAAAAAAACATAGGGGAAAGAAAACATTGTGTTTGAACTTTGGAAGTACACTGAAGAATGTATGTGGAAAATATCTGTATTAAACAAGCCTACACACATACCTATGTAAGATTGCAGAATCCTTTTCCCTGAGTTGCTAGTGATTTCTAAGTAAAAGCCTGCAAGTTTCATTCATTTTAATTATATTTCATGAAGAAAACCAAAGAGAAGGAACACTTATGGGTTTTCTTTCTATGAAAAACATGGTTTTAATAATCCTGTAGACATATGTGTATATACAAATATGTTGATATGTTTTTAAGCAGCAACAGCCTGAAATAGAGAACTTGAATTTAAGCTGAACTTTACTGGTTTGCAGATTCAACATAACAGTAAAACAAAAAAAGAAACAAAAAACATATGGAGCTAACTATAAAAGATGGACATGGCAATATTAACAACACCCACTTTTTAGTAAAGTTTAGTATTTTGGCCACCATCTTCATGTTTTGAAACTTAACAAACGGATGGTTTGACTGAGAAAGCTCCAAGCAAAAACCCAGGAGCAAAAACAAGGTTAAGGAGATCGTCTAGAAGGGGGTGTAGGTCTGGTGTCCAGGCTAAAAGGAAAAGTGCCTAAAGTGCCCGACAGAGGGGATTTTTCCTGCTCCATGGTAGAGAACGTCTCCGGTATATGGTACCAGTTCCCCTCCAGGACGCGGAAAATGCCGATCGGTTACCGCCTACCCGACTTTTCATCACAGGCGTACAGAACGATTACCTGGATCGGCATCATGTCTGGAGATTTTTTCACCTTGGCCTGTCACTCTACAAGACCACAGTTCCACAGCTAGGGGTACCAGGAGACTACGTCCTCACTCCAGGTGTCTGCTGTCAATTCCCCGTCAATCAGTTGTTGATGACATCAGCCTGTCACCTCTGCTTCAGATCGCTCTCCTAAACGCTCGCTCCATAGCCAACAAATCATTTGTACTGAATGACTTGAAATTATCAATCAATGAGGTCTGCAAATTTCCAAAAGCCAAATGTTTTATTTGATTTTGACCACAAACTCATTACTTCCCTTACTTAGGTCACAATTCAAGTGATCACTAGGGTCATTTTCAAAGGAATGATCATGATTTCTTTATCAGTAGAAAGAAAGCAGATTCAAAGCACTTTTTCAGAAACAGGTTATGCATTAGTTATTTTATATAAAGTCTGTGCTGGCTCCTTGGTACTTGTATATTTGGGGCCACAGTTTTCTTCAACTGAAATGTTCTCTTCATTTTCTTCATGAAAAATCTAGAAATCTGTTGATCTGATCAAGAATATTGCTGTTGTCTAATGCTAACGAACTTCTGTGTAAAAATAATTCTAAAGTTAGATTTTTCCGACATTAGAAAAACAGGGCAGACACATGTCCAGGCAGATAAAGCATCATAATTTAGAAATTCCAAATACCCCGTTGGTGGTCCTCAGGACATTAGCTGGTGAAATTTCTGACTAGTCAGGCTGTATATGTATTAATGTTTATGCTACTTATTGGTTTTGTGTATTAGCTGGATTTTGTCAAGCATAAAAGAGGCCCATATTGTGTCATCAACAACATTTCCTACTTTTGGACGATTTACCCTAATTGGGTAAAAGCCTAAGCTGATTAGACATGTAGAATATCGAAACAAATTTTAGACTTACATTCTGATGTTTCATTTGCAAAGCTACACTGGGCTTAACTCAATTAAATGGGTTAGGTTCTATTTGCTTTCTTTTAATAATTTGTCTATAAATCAGTAAATTATAAACTAATATTTAGAATTACAGTGATACAGCTTTAAACCTTGGAGATTCAGATTATCAAACCATCTAGATAGTGTTTGAAAGGAACAGTGTGTGACAATGATTATTATACAAGAAGATTATTATAAAAGTTTAAAGATTGCATAACAGTTGGATTGTGGCATGAAGCGTGGCAGTGGTAAAAGTAATTGTCTTGCATGAGCAATGACTTCTTCTTCTTTTTTTTTGATGAATCTGCTCAGTGCTGAATAGCTCGAGCTTCCACACTAGCTGATGCTAACTTATTGTTGTTGAATGCTCTGTGGTTAAGAGTACATTCTTTAAACCAACTGCCATGTAAAAAAAATAAGAAGAAATAAAAAAACAAGGCCTGTGAAGGGAGAATTTAACATTACAGCCACTAAGTTATGGGGCTCCTAGCCTGAAAAGGTGGTGTGTATTCATCAAGGCCAGCAAAAAACTAGAGGAAGAGAGTGGTTGCTTGAACTCAGTGATGGATTAAGCTGTCTGACGCTGCTCATGACTCATATAGAATAATCATCGTTTAGACCAAGAGTCTATAGTGCATTACAATTCCATGCTGAGAAATTACTTATACAGTAAGCCACTTGGGCAGAAGATTATTGAATTTATCTGTAACCATCTTAGTTTGTGGCTGTGCAGAATATTTGTATACAGGATTTCAAATAGGTAAGGAG
The DNA here is from genome assembly GCF_963969265.1 of Rhamphochromis sp. 'chilingali'. Lineage (NCBI taxonomy): Eukaryota > Metazoa > Chordata > Actinopteri > Cichliformes > Cichlidae > Rhamphochromis > Rhamphochromis sp. 'chilingali'. Next base: position 30,542,224 of record NC_137936.1, on the reverse strand, counting down.
TCGAGGTGCTATGCTGATGTTACTGATATGCTGATATGATATGATGACTTGTTTAAATGCTTTAAAAGGGGGAAAAACAAAGCATTACTAGAGTGTTCTGCTCAAAATGTTTGCATGGATGTACGATTTAGAATTGTTAAAATGGCCACAGTTTACTTTTCGGTATGTTCAAAATGCCATCGGGTTTGCCCAAGTGTAAGCAAAGTTTACACTGAACGGACAAATGAATGTAATGAACAGATAACAGATAATTGAAGCTCCACTCACTATTAGCCACTGTCCAAAATAGCATCTTCAGATGCCATGTTTGCAGAGCAGTGAGCCGGAAATGATGATGCATTACATTACTGGCCACTCAGGACTCCCTGAAAAACCAATGGCTTTTTCAAGGCATACACAAAGGTCTATTATAATAACCTGCTTTAGATAGCACACAACATGAAGCAAGGATTCTGATAACACTGGCCTACTACTCGCAGAGTCTAATGGACTCTTAGTGCATGCAAACCTCTTACAATTGGGATTCAAGTTACATTTCAAGGTGTGGAAGTAAATGTAATGAGAAACGGCAGGAGAACTATGATAAAACAACATACACTAAATGCTGTCAATTTGCCACTGGAATTGATTAATTGAGTCATTTGACATGTCTGCTCACTTGCCAAAAAACAGCTTTTTTGCTGCGTCTCCAAGGAAATCACTCTTAACTAAAGTTAATAGGCTGGAACACTTTGGGAGTTAGTGGTGCGAGTCCACATTTAAACATCTGCCAATCAATCAGATGGTATCCTCTTGAAGGCGCTGTGTCCTACCTAGGCATTGTTTATGGTATATAAAGACATTGACATATCTTGATGTGACTGACAGGCCTCTGTGAAGATGTGATCATTCCTAACGATTAGTACCACACTCATTCACATTACCACGCCACCCAACGAGAAACCTGATTGGGTGACAGTGACTGAAGACAGGACGGTAGAACAAGCAGAATTTCTGTCTTCGTGGACTCTTCATATGACAGCCATGACAGCTACTCTACTTATATGGCCTAATAAGGAGACTCAACACCAGCATGTGACACTTGCTGAAAAAGTGAGCACAATGAAATGCATGGCCTTTTCTGGCATCTTTGGGAGCTTGACATTTTTGTCACTGACTTTTGGAAGGGTGTGTGTTAATAAATTGCAGTATGGTTTCGAGCCATGTTCATTTTATCAGTAAAACGATGACATTTTTTAAACTGCAGAAACTTAGCTGATTAAAACTATCTATGTATTTTTAACAGAAGATTAAACAAAATCCATAATAATGTAAGTGTAAACATACACCATTATACAAACATCTCAAATACTACATTGATAGAATATCAGACAATTTACAACCACAAAGCAAGAAAAACTAGTAATTAAGAACCAAAGACAATATATAGGCTGCCATGTAGCAGCATTACTAAAAATGTGAAAAAATATCATAATTCAATACCCACATAGTCTATATTCATTACAAAATCAGATAGATAGCTAGACTGACAAATTGGTAGTTGGGAAGGTGGATCTTAACCAGAAGTATTGTGGAACCAACTCAGAACCAAGTGGATATGCCGCATACACGAACGCATCCATGTTTGTTGTTTTAAAATGAATGAACTGAACCGATAAAGACAGGGTAGGGATAGATAATGAAGCTATGTCCTGATGTGCTTTAAAAATAGATTTAAAAAAGTTTTTGTAGAAAAGATTTCTTGACTTGTTATTGACTTGAGTTACAACTGTTCTATTACCTTAATTCACCTGCAAAAGTGCAACTAAATATTTCTTTAGGGTTTTTAAACTAGCTAGGAGTTTCTTTTAATCACCACATATTAGAACCTAATTTTCACAAGAATATGCAGTTAGTTTTTCAATTACATAATGCCAACAGACCTAAATTAATCAGTGTGTGTGGCCTGAAATTTAATGACCTCCACTAGTTATGGTACTCAGCTGAAGAATGATTCACAAAACGACGTTTTGATGTCAAGCATGTTGCATAAACACAAAAAAAAATCAAAAAGTTAACAAGCAGCTGCAGCTGCTTAACTGAACTCATTTAACAATAGCAAAGTAATGTGAAGTGTAGAAGTGAATTCTTATTTCAGTATTTATTAACGGCTAACTATTAGTGTTTATATTTACATATGCATATTTTAAAACTGCTGTGATAACCTACTGAATATACTTCTGGGGTTTTCCCACATCTACCTCAATCTAAGATCTTCCAACTTCTGTTTTTCTTTAATTCAGTCACAGAGGGATCAGAACAAGGAACCTGTGTGTGGCTGTGCTGATGAAATGTGGTAAAGGCACTGCCAAGAAAGTTATCTGGCTTCATCTTCCTCTTTCTTTTAGTTAAGACAGAACCCATACCGCATAACATTACACCCTCACATTATAGCAATTGCAATAACAAAGACCTTTTCCAAGTGTTAATTACTTTTAATTTTTGAAAATGTGGTATTTCTTAATGAACAGGAGAGATTTTACCTGCATTACCAGCATAGTGAGTCTCAAAAGAGTGAGAGTAGGGGGCTATCCCAGCTGACAGAGGGTGAAAGAAGACCCTGCACAGTGTAACTGATATGTCACATTCATGAGACGTGCATTTTTTTTTGTTTTTTTTACATGGTCATTAGGGGAAGCCCAGAGACAGCAGCCAATTGTATGTTTTTCTTTTGAAGAATGAAATACCATAGTTCACAAAATATTCCGTCTCCAACTGGGGTAAAGTGGATTTTTAACCTCTCCATTTGCAACACTCCATTGTGCTCAAGCACAGCTCATTAATATATCTGTATCATGATAAGCTTCATTTGCTGATCCAAGTACAAGTACGTGAGAGATGGATAGCAGCTGGTTCCATTAGTTCCATTATACTACCAATATAGCTCTCCTGCTGAACTTACTCATGAAAAGATGGCCCATGCTTTCTGGCTACTGAATCATTTAGTATGAGTCTCAGTATAACTTCTCAACGAATAGGTTTGTGTGATTTCTTTAGAACACATTCTCATTACACACTTAGATGAAGCAGTTTGTATTTTACAGAATTTCTAAGAGTTCTAAGAGTTGTGGCAGAGTTGCAAACAAACAGACATGCTCAACTAACATTTGTTGAAATAATGGAATAATGATTTTTTGCGTAGGTAAATAATTGTTAGGTGTCTTTGGCACATTATTCTAAGCCAGGCAGGTTTGTTTACCTGGCAGTCATAAAAATAAGTAGTACATACACACATTCGAGCACACGTTACCTTTGCTGCTTGCATAATAAATTATGTTTATGCCTTCAGCACTGGGTTGATAACACTTCTGTAAATATAGATTGTTCATAGGTAGTATATTACAAAGTCTCAGCTGTGTCTATGTATCTGTGGAGTTTTTGGCTGGGACCAAAAACAGTCTTGCACTTGTGTGCCAGAGTTACAGAAAAACATCTACATTTATTTGCAAATGGAAAAGTTTATCTTAGGAACGAACTTTTAGGGAATGAATGATGAATTTCACAATTTTGGGGGGCTACTGCTGTCAGTGTTGCAAGTTTGTCTCAGACAATTTTATTCAACTGGCAACAGCCACCAAGAGAGTTCATATCAAATATCTGCTCTCCTTATTATTCTAATGATTGCTGTCAATCTTGATGGATTAGTGTATGCATTATCGACCTGAAATTATGTGAGAGAGACAGTCTCAGCATGCATCACTGAAGGAACAGTTTGGCTTTATGGGCAAACCCATTAGCTGCGTTAATCAGGATAAAATGTCTATCTCATCTATTTTCAGTGGCTGACCGCAATAATGAGTCATTAAACATTGTGTTTCAGAGAAATCCATCTCCATCTTGGCCCAAAGATATTCTGAGATTATTCATATTATCTCTTTTTCTCCACCAAAAAAATACTGGATCAGATCAAATATGAAAGAAATCTGCTAAGAATGATCGGCATAGATTAAATAAATCAAAAAAAATGTTTTAAAAGGTTAATCAAGAGGTAAGTATTCATCCTCAGCCTCTTAAGCTTATTGAATCATCACCTACAGAGGACATATTTTTTATATCGTGCCAAGTCATCCTGTGTGGTGGAAGGACTGTCCCTAGCTTATTTAATGCCAGTTTCAATGACATTTGTTGTCCTCTTCTTTGACATTGGCTGTATTTACATGCACACAATCTTTGAGAGACATTTCCTGTTTGAATTAATGTTTTGGAATAACCTTTATCTGACCTCTTGTGACAACGCTCTTGCCTGTGTATCTATTGCTGTATGCTATGACTTTAAACTTCAAATTATCTATATGTAGGCCTTCGTGTCACTGTATGCTGTAATAAAGTATTTGTCCTTTATTCACACACCAAAATTATACACCTTTTTTTTTCAAAATTTGTTTTGGCAGCTAAGGCAACAAAATTTCATGAAAGACCAAAGAAGCCAACTTAAAAAATTGGGGTTGGTGTTACATCATCATGGTGACAATGACATCAATGGGTGACAAAATAAAGCATATGCAACCTATGAGTGTTATAAGGTTGAAAAAAACAAAAGAAGCAAAAGGGGAAAAAAAACTTTGATCACCGTCTCCAAGCGAGTGTGAACCAGCTGACACTGACAAGGGGAGCATAAAACTCAATATGACGCTTTTCAACTTGCTGATTAGTGAGACGCCTGAAGCAATCTGCCAAGAAACTTCACCTGTTGCTACAAGGAGTGTGATGTAGTTCTGTCATACCCAGGTGCCACAACCCTAGTCTCATCAGGATGAGTGGTCCTTGGAGTCCTGTGGAACGAGTGGTATGTTGTTAAGTATGCTACAGGGAGCTCTGCCTGTACCAGCTGAAAGAAAAGGAGACACTGAAGGTATTTTGTGGTGAAGCCGACTCCCAATGACTGGGGAGTGTTGAAATGCGCCTTACCTCAAGGATAGGTTAAGAAGTCTACAGATAAAGTAGAGGAGGAGGTTCATGTGTCCTAGTGATTTAGAGGTTTGAAAACTTTCCAGAAGTTTAACTGACTTGATGCTATACACTGATGAGCAGTGTAGTATGGGATTCACGGAGTTGTAGAAGGTAATTCAGTGGACAATATATATAAACATAAAACTCACTGGTTGATAAAAACCTAAAAAAAACAAAGTGTTCCTGATAAAACACTTTGACTCTGAGCTATTCATTCTATCTACTGAACACATGCAACTTCGTGCCATATTTGATGGGTGGGGGGTAGGGCCAGATATGGTTTAAATGTTCCTCTGAGCTAAAAGTGTGAGGGAAATAACCCTTGCTTTGATCGCAGAAGTGTAGTGCTTTGAGCATTAAGCTGAAATGCATTATTAGGAATGAGAGGGAGTACATTTTAGATTATAGTCCGGGTCTATACAACAGCATTTTGCTCCCCTGTAAAATAAGAGAGGGCTTTAATCCCAGCTCTACCATACCTATGATGATCGAGTATCTATCAAACCCTCTTGAATTGTTCACTATACATCAGCTGCTGATGTGCATTTTGGCAAGACACCTTTATTTGGTCTCTTTCTGTTAGGTAAAACACCAGAATGTGGGACATGATCTATGGCAGTCATTATAGAACACGGGTGCAAGGTCCTGCTGGGTACAGACAGGGTCACTACATAAAGAGCAGTCGCCTTCACACTGATGTAAATAAGGCTTCTCATAGCATCTACAGCAGAATTTACAGATGTATTTTACCTGATCCTTCAACAGCAGCAGTAATGACAAAGGTTAAAAAAGTTGTTAATTTTCATCTAATTTTCCTAATTATACTTAAAACAAAAATAAGTATTTAAGATTAAGCTTGGGTTTTATTAGTTTTCTGAGGTGCTTCTCAAATGATTGGGTCTTCCTGATGAACAATCGCTTCCTCTGCTACTCACCAATCAAAAATGTTGCTCTCTGACTGGGTTAAACAAAGGGAGCATCATGCTGGAGACTTCCAGCAGGTCAAGTCTCTGTATGGAGGTGAGAATGCCGCAGATGGGTCCCTGGGCAGTTTGACAAAGAGCCACTGGTGGATTTTTTGATGATTTTTTGGGTGAATTAAAAAAATTCATGGGGTAAAATTTTTCACTTTCATATTATTAATTATATTGTTATAATATAAGAGTATGTTTTATTATTATATTAAGAAAGAAATACACCAAAGTCAGATATATCAGTTTGGTCATTGTTGCCAATAGCGACATCTGAAAGAAACACATTATCTTTTTAAGATTACCGTCTTACAGACTCTTTTTGTCTGAATTAGTTTTCTTTTAAAGAAAAAATAACTCAGCTCAAAAGGCAATCAAATTCCGTGGTTGCGGATGAATTTTTGCAAAAAACGTAATCTAAAAAATAAATTAATCTTCGCTTTAAAGACTGATGTCTTTTGTCCATCTTGACAGCCTTTTTTATTCTTTTTTTCTTGACAAAAATCATGCAGTTTTGGAGCAGGAGCTGAGTTGCTTCTGTGCTGGAACTTATTTACAAAGCTTCTTATATTATACGATGATAAGTTTAAAGTAATAAAGCAAAAAAACATCTCAAACCCTAGTCTAAGGAGCTCTGAAAGAAAAACGTCTGGACTTCTTTAAGTTTCTTGAAGCTGTTTCACCTCTCATCGTTTAAAATCTGGGACTCACCACCAATTGCTTTTAGAACTGAAGAAGCTTCTCAGATGAGATGTGAAAAATCTTCAAGAAACCTATAGAAGTCCAGACGCTTTCCTTTCCAAGTTCCTTAAACTACGATAACCTGGATGACAGAGAACCTTCACAGACATCCCAAACCCTACTTCATACCCTACATTGTAGCTCACATATCATTAAAACTTCACCTTTGTCACCATTGTTGACCTTTTTATTTTGACAGGTAAGGTCAAAAAAAGTTGGACAAAAGGTATCTAGTTTAGGTATGTTATGTCACTGCCATTGTTAAGTTATTGTTATGTCATAGTTTAACTATTACTTTGCGTACATGTTGCATATATATAAAACAAACAAATGTTTTACATGTATTCTTAACTCTATAAATTGATGTTCCAAGAGAATATGATAGCAATGACAAAATGATAGTAGACGTCACACTTAACCAGAGTTAATTCAAAGTATCAATATTATGTAAACTGTGGGTGGAGATCTAGAAACAAGTCATTAAGAAAACTCACTATAAATGATTAAGCTGCTTATATAAAAGTGATACATGTGACTAAAGAACATGGACTTCCCATTGGTTTAGCTGCATAACGGAAAGCTGAGACTTCCATGTCGCTCACATGCAATTGCTTGAGATAGCAAAAGGACAGCTAATGATATTCCAAAGCTTCTCCATAAGAGTGATGCTGTATGGCTCCAACTGGCATCATTACAGCATGCTGCATGAAGCAAAATTTAAAAGGAACATGGAGCACTGATACGAATCAGCAAATCAGAACACTGTGGAAAAAAGGAAGAATGGAAATCAAATACTGATATTAAAATCCATGCCCATTTACTGTATATCAAAGTGATTTTTCCAAATGGATTCAAGCTTGGATAATGAGAAATGTGAACGTGACACCGTGTGAGAAATCGTTGCTTATGAATTATGAAAGCTTTTTGTACTGTTTCACATTTTATTGCAGTACAGAACTGCTCAATTATGTTCCTTTAAAAAACATTAAATGGTACAAAGTTTTAATTTGCTTAGTTATGCTACTGTTGTGAAGCACTGATGAGAAATAAAGTTTTTCCATCAAAGATCCAATGTGATTTTTCATAGTCTTGGACATTTAGATAAATGCAATTATAACATACGTAGAGAAATGAATGCTGATAGTTTCTCAGGGTTTTATTAGAAATACCTGTTATTCAGTATTTTTAATGTTCTTTGTCACTTGTCAAAATGCTTCAAGCTTTGAGAAAGGCAGAACTGAACCTGTGGGTCATGACTTTTTATGCAGTATTTTTTAACATGTTAGTGGATAATGGAATTACGATGTGTCTTGTTATTTATTTATTTTCATTTTTTTTACATAAAAAGGGCAAAAAAAAAGGGTTTAGGACACAATGCCCGAGGCAGTGTACTTACTGAAATTCCAAAAACTGTAATTCTCAACAAAATATTCTGGCCTGTTGCAAAAGCACTGTGGATAATATTAGTGCTTCCCAATTTCTCTTAAATGTATTCCTTGCCATAGTGGCTTGAAACAAAATCGGTTCAATCCATATCCAAATGTATATGCTAGAATGTTGATGACTTGATTTATGTAATTTATGTGAATTCATGTAATCTTAAAGTTCACTGTTTTTGTGAATGAATACTCCATACTATTGGTCATTGGTGTACATGTATTTGAAAGGGTCCATAAAAGACAGCAAACCAGGAAACAAGATTTGAATGTGCCATTGAAGTCAACTACCAGACTCTACCTAAACTTTAATCAATAATTTGATGAATATTCCTCAAACAGATGTGTCGAACTGTTTATGTAATTTACCACAATGTTCTTATCTTATAGCCTTCCCAAGCAATAAGACCTGCAGCATAATTCAGCATTTGCTAATACAGAAGTGTTTAAGGCAGCTTCAAAATTCATTTATACATGTAAATGCATCTGGTTAGCCACTTAGCAATATAATGATGGTTAATGAAATCCCTTCTAAGTATATAAATCAAGACCAAATAAAGAACATCATATTAACAAGAACAACAAAATATAGCAACATAATTTATTTCCATTGGCCCCTAGATGAAGTACATTAACAACTCCTAATACAGTGCTAAAGAGGGAGTGATTTATATTCCTTGTACACACATTTGCTTTAACTAACCAAATATGGATAGTTAGAGATTGAGAGCTGCTTCATAATCCAGCTCAGTTAAGAGACACAAGAGACAGAAATTACACCCCCCCCCCCCCCCCCCCCCCCCCCCCCCCTTAATGCTGAACTTTGATGTTTGTAGTCAAGTGACAGTGAAGATGTCATGCACTGATGACTTGGAAAAGTTCTCCTGTAAATCTCTATTGATTACCTATTGCTGGCTCTCAGCCACAGAGCACTTGGCAAGAGGTTGATTTTGTCTGGGTGCTGTTCAAAGCAGAAATACATCTGATGATGGAGGAGCATTTTAGGGGGGGCAGACCTAAGATGGTATTTTGGAGTGAGAACAGCCTGCAAAGCCAAACAGGGTAGCTCTGGCTATCCGGTCTTTAAGTGATGACGTGACGAATCCTACTTCCGGGCCTAAAGTAGTCTGTGTTTAATATGGCTTTTGTGTTGTTAACATGTTTAATGTTTTGTATTTTCTTCTATTTAATCTCAAAAAGCTCCTAAAAACTGTCAGTGATCACTGTTGACCTCCCTCGGCTTTTATTACCGCTAATCATTTATTTAAGCTCAGTTTTTAAAACCTTACGATGTAACTACAGCCCGCCCATGCAGCAGTATATGAATGACTAACCTCGTATTGTGGATGGATTCCTCTCAGTTGTTCTCCTGGCTGAAGTTTGGTCCGTTTAGAGCATCCTGCCATGCGATTACATTTGTTCCTGACCACCGAGAACCCTCACGTTAACTTTTATCGAGTGGAAAAAAAGTTAGCTTGTTTATATTATGCTAGCATAGCTGTGTCGCTAGCAGTCACGTAGCACATCATTATATACCAGCTAGCCAAAATTCAGTAACCCTACAAACGTCAATGCTGTTTAGTTTTCTGTCTTCATTTATGTTGGAAGTGCAGAGCTGTACGTTTTAATTTGTTTCCAAAACCCTGCAGTCAGGACATGCTATATTGTATTTAGATGGAAGCTAGCGAGCTAACTTCCTGCTAACTTCTAACTCCGTTAAATGTCATAAATTCTGTTTTCATGGATGCTAAACTCAATTGTTACACCTGGTAGAGCAGAACGCTGATCATTTTATTAAAGATGAAAGACTTTAGACAGTTTTTCAACTCTCAGTAATGCCACAGTGATCGTTTAATATGTGGACCTGCAGCAGAGTTTAGGGCCAGACACGGCTAGTGATGCCAGACTTAACGACCGGATAGACCAATGTGTTCCCTGTAGCACATCATTCCAAGTAACACTTGTTCCCTTTTTAAAAGAGAACCCAACAGTGAGATTGTGCACTAATTTCAGCCTGCTTTGAAATTCTTGGTATTGTTCTTTTTTTTTAAAATCCGTTCTGCCCTGGCTGGCATTCAATAAGTCAGCATGATTTTTTGATGTTAAGAGATCAATACCAAGGTCTGTGACTATCCAAAAACTAAAACCACATGAAATACCAATAAATAAATAAATAAAAAATTTTATCCTAAAGGATAAACACAACTTTCAAGTAGTGTCAGTGTTGTGAAGATTTTTAGGTTAAAAAATATAATGCAGTGAGGAAGGGAAGGAACAACTATTATATTATATACTATAAACTCAGTTAATAAATCATTAGATATTTCATACATTAATAAAAAAAAGAGACTTTTTTCATTGTATATTGTCTCCTTAGTGACTGAAATGCAAGGGCATTACTACTCAGGTCAGCCTAAGGAAGTATACCCTGAATATCAAACAGTCTGCAGCTTCGTCATCTGCCCTTTTCTCTACCAGTGACTTCATACATCACAGTGTTGTCTGAGCACACCCTTGGAACATGGAATTTATATGAGATTACAGTTCTACAGTCTCTCTGCTGTCAGCACAGTTGACCACTGATGAGACTCAAATACAGGTGACAGCTTTTTTTTTTCTCTCCTGGCATAGTATCTTGCAGCAGCATAACAACATAACCAATAATAATAATAATTAGATCCCACTCTATTCCCTTAATAGGGCCATTTATCAGGAATGCTTCAGCACTGCCAGTTCACTATGTAAGCCTTACAGTAAACGAACTACTTTGTAGCTTGCATCATGCTGAGTGAACTGTGTGAGTAGCTTCAGAAGAGGCTAAGATGAAAGAGCAGTGGGTTTTGAACTAATTATTTCTGCTTACTTGATAAGGATAACTCACCATGACCACAGCGCTTGCCCAAAGTCTAGCTGTGTGACAACCACAATCCTTAATTTAAGAAGTAGTGTGCATATCTAGAACAGGTGACAGATCAAGAGAGGCTATAAATGAGATTTTATTTTTCAATGATCCTGAGCCACTTAACTAGACCCAAATGTTCCTTTGGAGAACTCTGCATTCTTTTAAAAATGTTTATTTTTTATTGTGCTGCTTGTTTACTGGAGAACCAGAGCAATAAATCGGCATCCTTTCCATTTTTATTGTGTTTAGTTTGATCTGGTTTCCTTTACTTATTTGTGGCATGTGCCAAAAGTTACAATAACAATTGAAGATGCAAAAGCAATCTCTCTGTACAGAAGAAAATGTTTAACTACTGATAGTTGTTGTAAAGCTATTGCTGAGAATATAAAATAAAGGTCAGTATTCTCTGTTTAGAGGAAGCTACTGTAGTTTTCACAGAATTTATGCTCATCTAATTTATCAAGACAGTAGCTAATCATGCAAAAAGGCTGCCTTCTGGGCAAACTAAATTAGAGCTCAAATATGCCAAACAGTGGTAGAATCTACTAAAAATGGAGTCATTACTAAGCCCAGAAAACAAAACAGAATCTGTTTAGTTATACTGAAATAGTATACTGAGTGAAGGAACAAGATACAACTGTTTAATGGAACACATTACCTGTGAAAATGTAGGCACCTAATGATTATAAAATCAATGCAGTGGAAGTAACTGCACACTTAAAAAAGGAAAAGGATGACACAGATGTTGAAAGGGAAAAGTGTTTATTATGACTCCACACACTGCGGCGACTATAAATAGCAGTTATTCGGCTGATTTTAATCAGTCATATAACAAACACTGAACTGATTTTAATTTTATGGAAGCAACATGTTTCACAAGAGATTGGACAGGGTGATAACAAGCTGAAAAGTAAGTTTTACTAAAAAGATTTAACTTGAGGAACATTTCTTAGCTAATTAGGGTAATGTGCAACAGGGCAGTATCCTTTTTTTCCCCTTTTTTTCCAGGGCAGTAAACTGAGTATAAAAAGAGCATCTGAGGGGGGCAAAAGTTACCCAATCTGCAAAAAACTCTGTCTACAATTTATCGAACAATTTCAGAATTATGTTCCTGGATAAAAAATTTTTTAAAATACTTTGAATATCTCACTATCTATAGTGTATCATGTCACCAAACAATTCAAAGAATCTGAAGAAACCTCTGTGTACAAGGGACAAGGCTGAAAATCAGTGCTGTATGTTCACAATCTTCTGGCTCTGAGGCAGCGCTGCATTAAAAACAGGCATGACTCTGTCATGGAAATTATTGCATGGGCTCAGGAATACTTCCAGAAACCACAGTCTGTGAACACACTTGACTGTGGCATCCACAAACACATATTAAAGCTTTATCATCCAAAGAAGCCATATGTGAGCATAATCCAGAAACACCATCTTCTCTGGGCCAAAACGCATTTAAAATGCTCTGAGACAAATAGGAAAACTGTTTTGTGGTCAGACAAAATTTGAAATTCTTTTTGGAAAACATTGACACTACATTCTCTAAACTAAGGAGGAGAGGGGTCATGCAACTCTAACGGTCCAGAGTGCATCGGAAATTGCAGCATAAAATGGATGATAGAAACGCACTAGCCATACTAAAATGTATGCAAAGGTTTTAGAGCAATGTATTATTTCCGCAAGACAATGATAAACTACATAGTAGTACAACAGCACAAGTAGAGAATTGCTGAACTATGGACTCCCTGCAGTCATAGCACTTCACCCACTGAAATGTAACAAACAATATGTCATATGTCAAAGAAGACCCATGACTGGTGAGCAGATAGAATCCCAAAAAATCCAACAAATATCAATTCAGTCCGCACATGCTTATTATTGTTGATTATCATTAATAAAAGAGATGATACTAATTTTGGGGGATTACACTCACATGCTATTTTGCCCCGTTTCATAAATGTAGTCCAAAGTAGCTAAAGCAATCCAGAGCTTAGTGCGAGACACAAGCCAGAGCCCCCAATGTGAACAAAGGATCAAAGTAGATATGACTAAAATTTTAGAGAAGAGTGTAAAACCAAAGGATCAATGTCTTGTTATCTGGTAAAGTTGTGCTGAAAACATCTTGGAAACCATATGGGAAATGATGCACATAAATGACATGTGTTTTGTTATAAAAATCTGTTGTACCTGCTTTTTATTTTTTGGTAAGGTAAAATTATAACATTAAACATTCCAGAGCAGAAGATTTTATTTTCAATTTTTATATAAGCAAGTAAATATTTTATTATGAAAATTACTTTTTTAATGAATAAAGCTTGATTTGTACTTGTATACACCATCAATTGAAGTTCTTAGAAAAGAAAATCATAATTAGCAAAAGTGGTCTTGATAGGTCATACTTTGATAAAAAAAAAATAAAAAATAAAAATCAGAATTCAAAATCAGCCAAAAAAAATTGCAATTGGTGTATTTCTAATCAGCTTTGCAACTGAAAGTCCCTTCAAATGAATATATGAATGGACAAACACGAGAATCTTAACTAAAAATCATCAGCATTACTAAATATCCCAGTAAACAACACAAGCATATTTTTTATTTAATTTTTTTTTATTGTTTATTTATGTATTTTTTGCTTTGTTTTGTTAAAGAGACACTTTTATTGGATAAAGCTGGTTTAATGTTTCTCCACTCCATTTCCTCTGTGACTGGACCATCTCATTCCCCAAAACCTTTGAAGCACAGAGAAACATTAACAACAATACACACACACACACACACACACAAGCTTCTTTTCCATAATGAATCCAGCCCCAACATTTGTTGTAATTGCTGTCATAATTATGTGCTGTTGTAATGTAATGAATATGCAATGCCTGCTTTGGCACAGTCAACACAAAGAAAATGACAGAAGAGATTTTGTTGAGAAATTGTGTTTAGAAATTGTAATGATTTCTGACAGTTAATGATGCACACTTTAGAACACTTTCCAAACTCAACATCTGCATGACCTTAACATTTAAAAATGTCACATCATTAGTTAAACATTCTGTAATATTATACATTCCAAACATTACTATCCATGTATGTATTTAGCATAATGGATGCTTTTAAAAATCTATTGAATGTGCAGTATTTGACTGAATGAGCAGAAAGCAAATACACGCATACAACTGTAAATGTCAAAGCATACTTACAATACAGAGACATTCATGTTTATTAGGGCTGCCACGATTAGTCGACTAGTCACGATTACGTCAACTATTAAAATCGTCGACGACTAATTTAATAGTCGACGCGTCGTTTGAAGCTTTGTAAGATCACAAAAGACGCAGGAATAAGTAGTAGGATTTAAGAGTGTAATAACGGACTGAAACAGAAGATGGCAGCACTGCAAGTACAAGGATGCCAGCTGCCGTTAAACCCCGAAGAAGAAGTAGCTCTGTCCCATAATTCAGCGGTCCCCAACCCCCGGGCCTCGGACCGGTACCGGTCCGTGAGTCGTTTGGTACCGGACCGCGAGAGTTGAGGCTCAGGTGTGAAATGTATGGTTTTCAGGGTTTTTATCGGTTTTCAGCGTTATTTTGTTATCGTTTTTATCGTTAACTCGGTTTTCCTGGGTCTTTTCACATGTGTTATGAATAAATCTTCTTTTTTTCGGTACCAGTACTAGTTTTATTTTGTTGTATTTATCACAAAATCACACAAAATTAAAAAAACAAAAACAACAGTAGGACATTCAGCTCATGATACCTTTGGGTGACCACGCATTGTGGGATTTTTGTATCCACATTCAGTTAAACTCATTACTGTAGGACTAGTGATTCTTGTGAATTGCTAACAACAGATTGATGAATGGATGTCTTGATGAAATGTCGTTGCAAGGTGATAGGTGACCCTTATGTCATTAGAGCTTCAATGCATAGATTCTGCAAACCTCTAAATCTTTACTGGATGGGTAGATGGAGTTTTGTCAGCTAGGAACAGAGCACTCATATTAGGGCAGAAAGTTTCACCATGGGATAAAGGTAATCCCTCAAAAGATCTTTGTATTGATTTGAAAAGACCCTTAATTTCATGAAGAAGAAAAGTGGACATAAACTATTCTAGCAAAATTCCCCCATTGGCTGGATAAGCCAAGTTTAAAAAGAGAGACATTGTATCTTTAAATTGAAATTGTTAGTCTATGTTTTTCATTGTTCTTTTTCTATTTTGTCAGCATGTACAGTATGCGATGTCTAATAACTAGCAGAGCACAAGGTTGCTTCCTTTGACTCTCCACTACTGAATGTCATTTGTCTATAAGGTGTTTGTAGCACTGCAGGAAGTGATTTTTCCAAGGCAACAACAAAGGCAACAAAGGTTCGTCTTTTAAACTCAGATTAACAATCGACCTAATGACTTATGAATGTATCATTATCAAACACAGGTTCTTTTAACTTTGTATTTCAAGATAAACAAAATACTAAATTTTTTGTTTCAGACAGACCTGTTCTTGATTCAGTACAATTTAATCCATTTGTTATCTGATGTGTTTCCTCATAGGTAGGGCTAAAATGATAGGATTAATATTCAGTGCTGTGTAGCCTAGGATGGAATTATAAGGAAGTGGAGTTATGAATACTCCAATCCTACTGACACATTCATATTACTCTTCCTCTGAGACTATTATCCTGAATATTGATAACTTTAGGATTTGTCCCATCAGGAAGATGGGTGGATAGAGTGGAAACTAGCAGTACGGTGAGGGTGACAGATGTCTATTACACAATACATTAAAAGAGTGAATAGTCAGCCTAACTCATAACTACAGTAACTTATATACTACAGTGACAATGATTTCATATTATCTGTGCTATGATGAAGATATTAGTGAAGAAATCTAAAGTGATGACCTTAGCTTTCACATAAAAAAGAAAGAAGGAAAGAAAACACACAAAAACAGAGGGGTGTCATTTTGATCTGCAACTGTCATATACAGCTCTGCCCTAAAAATAGAAAAGCACCACAGGGTTACTTTTAATTACATGACATCTGTTTTGCTTTTGTAGCATCAGATGTCTGATAACAACGACAATTCGCTGAATTTCAATCAGGTTTAAGTACTTTGAGTTTTTCCTCACTTTTTGTTCTTCTACAGCACAGAAATTGAAGGTAGACATACATATTTGTTGAGTTTGCAAATAAAAATGGATTGGATAAACTGGCAAACAAAACTGATAATACACTCTATTGAATTTATTACTAACTGCATCCTAAACCTGCCATATTCTATCTTGTGCTATTCTGCAGTGATGAAGGTCTCAGTATGCAGCAGAATGTATCCAAATGTTCAGTCAGCTGTGACGAGAACTAATGTGAGCTTTCTCTTACATTCGACTCCCCTTGGAAAAGGCAGCCACATGAGGAATCTGAACAGCTGACTGGGTACGAAAAATCTGACTGGTGAAATGACAGGAAAGGAATTCAATACCACTTTGTTCCTATTTTTCCCAAACAGGTACTAAACTAATGCATGCTAGACAGAATAAATAGTTAAATGTCATGAATGTAAACGTATCTTTACTTTGAAGTGTTAGAAACTAGATCAAAAACAGAATTGCTACAAATTTCTGTAACCAACACTATTAGTACACTAATTTCCCTATAATTTCTTCAATCACACCTAAATCCTTTAATGTAAAGAATCTGCCAATATGCAATTAACTCCATACATACATAATAAGTAACTGTCTTGCATAACACAGCTGTAAGCCCAAACAATTTCCTGTGGCGTATTTTGTTCCATTCAGCCAACCTCAAGTGTCAGTTTGAGTCAGTAAACTTTGACCCTTTTTTTTAGGTTCAAAAGGGATGGATTTATACTCCTGTTAATCAACTCATTAATGAATGAAAATCATTGTTTTAACACAATACAACAGTCACGCTGTCAATTTATATTTAATGTTATATCTTTATGTACACACTACTTTTGAGGGGTTCAAACATGGTTGGGACTTCTATGGCCTTTTCGCCTTTATGTGACAGGATACTGTTTGTACTCTGGAGAAGTGGGTTTGACAGCAGAACCCAGAGAGCAGATGGAACATCTCAATTTTTCATCAGCATCTTTGATTCAACAGTTAATTCAGACTCATGATGAAACCTCATGAAGAGGTTTTTTGGTCTGCTGATCTACTTATTTCCCACTTAAAAGTGCACAACCCCCACAGGCACTTTTCCACCTACTCCTTTTCCCTCTTACCATCACTTCCCCATACCGCTCTCTAAGATTGATTAATCACAATCCACTGGGGGTGTTTCGGCACAAACTTTATCCATGGCCGAGGGCTAACTTCACGCTGTCGCATCAGAGCAAAATGATTTTGCACAGGGTTTCCTTTTCCCTATTCCCACCTGATAGTCATCACTTTCATTACAGTTTGACTACATGTTTCATTTTTTGTTTTTTTTGTAATCCACAAGATAAAAACAAACAACAGCATAATTCCCTTTTAGACATTTGTCTTTTAGCAACAACGAGATGATTTGTATTAGACACTGAATGTAGATAAAGAGTGCATTTTTAGAAACAACAAACAATATACGCAATAGGAATTTGACAGTGTCATTGTAAGAAGGTTCATAGTAAAAGTGCTCATGCTGTTAACAACACATCATCTGTGACTGTAAAAATGCACCAATCTGGCACAACATTATGATCACTGACAGGTGAAGTGAATAACACTAATTATCTCTTCATCATGGCACCTGTTAGTGGGTGGGATATATAAGAGAGGAAGTGAATATTTTGAAAGAGTTGATATGTTAAAAGCAGGGAAAATGGGCAATTGTCAACATTTGAGCTTGACAAGGGCCAAATTGTGATGGCTAGAGAACTAGGGTAGAGTATCTCCAAAACTGTAACTTTTATTGGGTGTTCTCAATCTGCAGCGGTCAGTACCTATCAAAAGTGCCACTGTTTCAGCCACTGAGCAAACAGTGATAAACCAGCAATATACCGAAAGTACCAACAATGAGCATGGCATTGGGCCATGGAGCAATGAAAGAAGATTCCCTGGTCTGTGTGATGTTTGGGGAAATGTTCTGCTGAGAAATTGGGATTCCAGCATCCATGCAGAAGGTACTTTGACGTGTACCATCTACCCAAGCACTATTGCAGATCATGCACATCTTGTCATAAAAATAGTAGTCACTGTGGCTGCCTGTGACCTCTTAATGATGTGCCCCAAATAATGCGCCCTGCCACAAAACAAAAATGATTCAAGAATGGTATCAGGAGCACAGCGAGTTTGAGGTGTTGACTTAGCCTCCAAAATCCCCAGATCTCAGTCCAACTGAGCATCTATGCGATGTGCTGGACAAACACATTCAATCCATGGAGGGCCCACCTCTAAACCTAAAGGACTTAAAGGATCTGTTGCTAACATCTTGGTGGCAGATATCACAGCACACCTTAAGAGTTTAGTAGAGTCCATTGCTCAATGTGTCAGTCATGTTTGGACAGCAAAAGAAGGACCAACACAATACTGTGACGAATTGGTGTAATGGTATCAATAGCAAGAGCAACCCTGTGCTTGTCTTGCTAGCGCTCGATATACTATTGACCATAATATTTTATTACAGAGGTTAGAGCACGCGCTGGAGCTGCACTGCAGTATTTTGGATCATATCTACCTAACATACTCAAATTTGTTCATGTAAATGGGGAGTCCTCTTCACACACTAAGGTTAATTATGGAGTGCCACAAGGTTTCGTCCTAGAATAAATTCTATTTACATTATACGCACCTCCCTTAGGCAGTATCATTTGAAAGCATACCAATTAGCAGTTACTATTCATCTCTGGCTCACTTGTTTTAGTTAAAAAACAGATGACTTTTAATTAAATGTAATTACAATTTGTGAGCTTTGACACTGCCTGCAAACTTCTGTTTGGCGTAAAATATACAAAAGTGATACAATAAAAACAGTAGACAGACTGCAATCAGACATTGACCATATCTACAAAAATATTTGCCAGCCAGAAGCTTTTCCTAAATCCAATAAAGTGCTTTCTTTCCTAAAAAAAAAAAAAAAAAAATAGTGTAAAAGTGAATAGCAAACAACAAAATAAATGAAAACAAAGCACAAAAATCTTCGAAATGGAACATATAATACTGTCCATCCAACTTTCTACTTTGCAGCTAATATTGCTCAAGGCTCTTTATCGAGGCATTGAAACTTTGGGATACCTTATGTGTACCTCTGCAATGTCAAGTAGGTATCTAACTGAAGTATTTGAGTCCATACTACAGAATGGAGTCCTGTTGTACATGTGCAGAAAGACCTTTTTTTCTTGAGTCTCTCTTTTTTGGTACCACTACGCCAAACTGTGAAACATTAGGTGATAATCCAAGATTTTATTTCTTTGCCAACAGCCACACTAAAGACTTTCTTGCTTCACATTTCCAAAATATTGGTCAATGTTATCTATTTGCTGATGTATCTGTATCGGCATTTATGATGGGCGATAAATTAAAATCAGAGAAACACCAGTCAACCATGTAATGAGTGTTGATGTTCTATATTTTGTCCACCAGAGGGCAACTTCCCTGTTGATAAAACGTGTTTATAACAACACAAGAATAGATGAGTAATCCACAAGTTGTTATGACAGTAAAACAATACAATAGGAAGATTACCATATAAAGATTAAGCACAAGCATTTATAATTTGAACAGACTGGAACATCTTGCTTGCCTGCCTTAAGAGATCACAGTCAGAAAAGGATAGACTCACACCAAGACCTCACACGTGTACTTTCTTTTTACATATTATTTCCTCCAGGAAGAACAGCAGTACAAGAAACTAACAGTGATGAGTCATTACACAAGCTCCCTCACATTATTATTTCCACTTTCCAAATAATTTTTTTTATACCAGAGTCACCTGGTACCAGGCATATGTGAAATTAATGCTGGCAGTTTTATTGGGAAAGAATAGATTTAATCATTACAAGTCCTCCTTTATATAAAAATTCAGAAGCGAGCGCCAAAGTTGCATGTAAGCATCCTAAAAGATAAAGCTTCCTTGCAATTTTAACCATAATCTTTAGAGAAAAAAACTGAAGTAAAATAATTATATTTAAAGCAAGTTATAATCCATATGCACCCACAATTTCTATTATTGTATAATTCATGTCGCATATTCAGAAGATTAATTCTCTGAACTTGCATGACAAGTTCTACAGCAGATCAAAGGTTTGCTGATAAATGTTATCAGAAATGACAGATGTTACAGGCTGAACACAGCCTTGTCCTATCATATTCTGACTGTCTGTGAAACTTCACTAATACCTACTCCTGTGAGTGCAGATTGATGTCTTTATGATTTTTTGATTTTTTTATTTTGGTGGCTTATATGGAGGAAGTCAATATGCACAAGATTCATAGCCCACACAATCCTTCTTTACTTCCATCTGCACAGCTCCAGAGTGACGTCAGTGCGTCGATTAGAGCTGTTTTTCCCCCCTCCTCTGCCATCTCTTCCTTTTTCCATGCCTAATCTGAACTTTTCATGAAACCTCTGCAATGCTGTATTCACTGGCTTGAAGATGGCTTTGAATAGCTGCAAACATTTTTTTTTTAAAAAAAACCCAGAAGAATCAAACTGGGAAAGCAAAGCAGTGATTTAGAATATTTACAGTTACTACACAATGTGTGTATATGAAAGCATAAAAAGGGCTTTTTCCTTTTAGGTTAAAGCACTGTCATGTATATTTGAGCCAATTTAGTAAGTAAAATGTTTCTCACAATATACTTTAATGTTAATTTTCCTCTATATTGCATTTTATCTTTGAGTCAATATAATTTATTGCTAATGCAATACAACTGTTTCTTCTTAAGATAATCTTGATATACTGTACATACTGTAACAAAAACGCAAGCTTAGATTTTGAGGTCACCATGACTTTGAATAATTCCATTTGTGTCAGATCACTAGCAGAAAGAAACAGAATGTTTGTATACAAAAGACTGTGCGCAGCAGTGTACATTTCAGCTGTCTTGCAATAAACTTTGGATGCTGATATGTTTCATGTATCATATACAATTCAGTTTCACAGCCCTAAATAAATAGACTGATGTTGGGACACAGTGACGGACCAATTGATATTACTCAGCACCTATGTTTGAACACGATAAGCAAAACCACATAATCCATATTAGCATGTAGGAAACGGTGGGAGGAGAATATTGTAAAAGTGCTGATAAAGCTTGCCAAGAAATCCCTCGTTATGCTGGCTGCTAAATTGAGAAACACAAGTTTCTGTAATAAAATGGGATTTTTAAAAGTTCTGGTAAAAGGACATATTATACTATTTGACAAAACTTTACTGCTTACTAAAGATCATGAACAGGAACGATATACTCCCTTTCTATGTAACCATTTGGGAGATCATTGGGAGAACATTGGGAGAAAATACAGACACTTTGCTTCTGTATTTTCTCTATCTCTGCAAACCACCAGCTGCTGAGGGAATCCGAGTTACTTCAAACTCCCACACAAGCCAAAGACATCAGCAAGCCAGCCTACATCTGTGTATGAAGGTCCACAAGGGTAGTAAAGAAAGTTACTGTGCTCTTTGAACTTCTTGCCCCAAGCCTTTACTTGTCTCCACTAATCAGAGCCATTTTCATTTGATCATTTTAACATCACTGCTTGAAAACACAAACGTATTTCAGCTATACAGGCAAAGGAAGGTTCATTTTTCCTCGATTCTGCCTCTTACCACTTTCCACGCCAGAGGCTGTCGTGGTGGTAGTGGGGGAGGACAAATTTGTCATGATGGTTGCAGATTCTGTTGCATTATTTGAATTGCAGTAGACATTCATAAAAACTGTGGTCCACTCCTAGGGCCCGAGGCTACTAGGCAACAAGTCATCTTGGATGCAGACCCCATAGCTAAGATGCTAGCTGTAAATAAAATATGGTAATGGCTTCTCAGTGACTGGACTACTGCAAAAACCACACTTTAGCTTGTCCAAAATGTCAGACAGATGATTTTGGTTTCACCCCAAAAGCAGATAGCTGGTGTGTATGCTAATTCTCAAAATGTGTTGTTCTTACTCTCGTGCCACTGTTTCAGCCATTCTAGGGAATTGTGATATTGGCATAGATTTCTTTGAAAAAACTCAAGGCCAGCATTTTTTTTTTCAAAAACACCTGCACTTCAGTGTGAAAAGCAAATGCAAGCGTCATAGGAAACTGGTAAACCTCTTCAGCCATGCTGCTGGAAAACTTGAAGCATATAAGTGTTTGAGCCTTGTTAGATAAAAGCAAAAGTTTGCAGAATCCATCTGTGAAATAGCACATTGTTCTCAGACTTTTATCAACACAACAATGTGGGAATTCTGTGTGCTCTAAGAGTTTTACAGTTATGTCTGAAAATCTGAAAAGCAGTGTCAGAAAACAATGCAGGAGTTACTTTAGATAATCATATCTTGCTGTGTGCAGATTTTGGATTTCTTACTTTCAGTGCATGGATATTTCATCATAAATTTTAGGAACAGAGCTTTTGAAATTTCATGAGACAAAAGATACCCAATGCTGAGGTGGAAGGCAAAAAAAACAGGTCTTCCTTTACAGATATAAATTCAAAATAAAGTTTATAGTTGATTAAGTTATAGTTAGGTACAGCTCAACTTAACCCGAACAATCCCTTAGTTATGCTGCTATATGCCCAGACAACCTTAAATGGCGCACTTAGCACATTCCCTCTGTTATAATTTTATAGTGCATGCTGTGATTATATATTTTTCCGTCTCTGTGCTCTTATATGTCTACTTTTTCTATATTTCTCCGGTGCCATATGTTTTTCTGTGGTTACTGACCTGATACACCTGCTGAATGGTTATTACTGCATTGACGTTGTTTGTTGTTTATCTGCGCTCCTCTTTTCTCTTTTCACCTTCCCCCCACCCCAACCGATGGAGGCAGATGGCCACCTTCCCCGCGCCTAGCTTTGTCTGAGGTTTCTTCCTGTTGAAAGGGTTTTTTTTTTTCCTAACTGCTGTTGCCAAGTGCTCAAAGGGAATTGTTGGACTTCTCTCTAAACAATTGTTAAGCATTGTGCTTACAAAGTAAACAGCCCTGAAATGAATGTTAAGGTGAACTGGCACTATATTAATAAAACAGACTTTAACTGAACTGAAATATTTAATACATTTTCCATTTTTGTAATTGATTGAACTCACCAATTAGAGACAGAAGGTAGTGAAATAAAAACTCAAGTTTCCTACAAAATATGCATTTTGTTCTTGTTACTATTAGTTTTACACATGGCATTTGTGTTCATAGGTTCCAAAGTTTAGATTTTTTTTTTCAGTACAGTTATTAGATGGAATCTGCCACCTTTTGATTAAATTGCTCATTGAAGTACTTGAGTAATTGAAGTACTTCAGTAAGTATGTTCAGCATGAGCTCACTAAGGGAGTCAAACCAGATAAAGCTGCATGCTATTGGGTCAAAATGACATGCACTCATATTTTTTTCTTCAAGCTGCTACTTTACAGCAATAGAATCAAATGGGCTATTTTGTATTTCCACAGCAATCTGGTTTAAGTGTATCTGCTAAAAGGCCCATACACTATTAGCAGTATATATAGTGTATATAAAATGATTTACACAGTCACACTGACTAGTCAAGCAAACAATAGCAAATGAAATGAAACAATGAAAATGGCTTCTAATCTGGGCATAATCATTTTATATAACTGCTGAGAGCTGCAGTGTGATGGAAAGCTTGGTGATTGTCAGATAGTTGCATGACAACAACCCATTTTCCAGGCCAAATCTCTCTTCACTTCCTGTGAGTCAAGACCAGCCATCAGTAGCAGGCAGTCACAGTGCGCCGGAAACCTATCTGAGATCCAGTGCTTGTTAAATCTGTTAACACTGATATGATACACAATCTGCAAACCAGCCTTCACCACTGTGGTCTGAGACAACACATTCTCCTTGGTGCTTTAACAGAAGGCTTTAAAAGAAGCCGTTTTTAAAGAAATTACATCAAAAACTGATGACCTTCCCTCAGATTTTAAAACATAGCCTACAGGTCATGTCATAATTGCCACTTCACAGCCTGCTGTACTGACACAATTTTATATTGACTGAGTTTCTTTATTTTCATTGACAGCGACTCTATCAACTGAATCAGTATGTTTGATAGTGCTGTTTTAACCTATTTTTGATATTGCACCGAATCCCTTTGACCCGTAACACATGAACATCAATTATTCTGCTCTTTTATCCTTGTAATTTTCCTGACTGAGTCTTCTGGTAACAAATCACTTGAGCCTGCCTGCCCCATTTCTGGATCTACATAAAATCAGAACATCTAGTACTTTACAGGAAAACCTGTGAACCTAAAAGCAGCTGTTTAGACATCAGCCTAAAACATTTTACAACAAATCTGTATTCAGCCAAGGGCACACAAGTAATGCACATATCAAATGTTTCTTTTATACACTTCTAACAGTCTATATAAAACTCAGAAGGAAGACGTAAAATTCATCGGACAGAAAAATGTCACAAACTGTGAGACTGCGCAAGATGTAGCTTTCAAAAAAGCCCTCACATCAGTATGGATTAAAATGATATTTATGATTTGTTTAGTAAGAAACTTCATCCTTAGTTTGATCTAAAAAGTTAAAACAGGAATGTGTTAAAGCATTAGAGACGATCTAATTTCTATTAGGAAATGGTCTAGGTCAGAAATGAATACTAAGCCAACTCTTTTTGTCTGGAAAAAAAAACTTCAAAAGGCTGCAGTTTGATATACTTTCAGTTTTGAACACTGTTATCTCTAGTTCTTAATCTCTGAATGAAATTTCTGAGGCTCTGTGAAGTATTTTGTTCTTTCCTAAATGGCATTGTAATACAGACAGTAATACCATGTTGTACCAACCTATTTGAAAGTTCTTTCATTTTTAGATGGTGTCATAGGTGAGGTCAGTAGCTTAAGGGCAAAATAAATACACACACAAAAGTTGACCAATGTTCATCTCAGAAACAGCTGGTCTCGACTATCAGGTTTCTGAATGGTTAAACCCTGTAGTTATATAGTTTAACAATGTTATAACAAACTGGCTAACACCTGGTTCTTTAATGTTGTGTTTTTCCACTGAAAATAAAACAAAGAATTGGGAACATTTTTGTACCTTTACTACATGAGACACAACAGAAAAACATGTAGATACATACACTAAGAGCCAGACTTCCTGTCAGTAATTCACTCACTCTTCTGCACCATGATTGCTTCTTGCTCAGGTTTTAGAAAGATGAAAAAGTCAGTACCACCAAGACCAGAAAAATAAAACAGCTTTTTGGCAACACTTTGGAGTTGAAGGACACAAGCAAGCAAACATGCTAGCGCTAAGAGCAGTGATGTTAACACCTCAAAATGAAACTCACTGACATGCTTTAGCTTTGTTATACTTAGTACTCTAACGAGTACGATTTTAGTTACATGTTAACAAGAAACAAACAGATTTATATTATTTATGAGACTGCCAGATTTTTATTATAATGACTTACCTAACATGCTAGGTCTGCAATTCAAGCAAACTAATCAATTTTTAAATTACTTTTTAAAAAAAAGCAACATGTTACTGTTAAAATTTTGCCTCTCTTTGCTGTTTCTTTAGCTGTCACAAAACAAAATAGGAAATTCCCAGTGTAATCCGTTCTATCTACTCCATGAAGTGTAACTTACTCAAAGTCTGATTACATCTAGGTAGCTTAGGAAAAAAACAAACAAACAAACAAACAAAAACAGTAGAGTAGTAGAATTTTTTCTGTGGTGAAAGTATTTTCATCATTTTGAAGGCTTTTGTAGATGAAAAGGACAGGAATGACAACAGCTGTACTTCAAATTTGATCAAGGATACCTCCAAACTTGGCACAGCAGCCCCACAACAGGCAGGGGGAATTATTTTGTTGCTACAGTAAACCACTGAGGCAGCTTTTAGTTTTGCTACAACCTCAACTTTGAAGAAAGGGAAGAAGATTTCTGCTGCTTATGAAGTGGAGTAGATTCTGCGAGTATTATTGGAATCATTGGAAATGTGGCCTGTGAGAAGTACATTTTTCTTGATGCAAACGTTTTCTCGGTACAGAAGATGCCATTCATTCAACATAATCAACAAATCATTTTTTTGTCCATGAAAAGTGCCTCAAGACTAATAAGAAGGAAATATCTAAACAAATTAACAGAATAAGTAATAAAATAAACACTAATAGAAACAGTAAATGTGAATTATATTAAAGAAGAAAAAATCGTAAAGAAAGAAGTATCTCTTGGATACTTTAACTGGATCCAAGAGTAGGATAGTTTAAGTGTTTTTAAGGATTAAAGCAGAGCCCAGCTCTCTTATATCTTTGGAGAGGCAATGCCACAGTTTCCAGACATAAATGAAAAATTATGTCTCCAGTCTTATTTTGTTGGATTTTGGGTAGCTTGAAAGCTACGGGATCTACTAGCTTGTAAAAGGACATCATGCATCTTTGAGGTAGGCTGGTTTTACAATGTTGGGAAGAGTAGAATACGGGTTCACTCTTCTTTCTTTTTTTTATCATTTAAAGTCTAACCATAGAATCCTCAATGAGTTACTTTTTTTTCAGTGGACTTTTAAGAAAGACTAGTCAAAAATTCATTTCATTGATGAAAGCATGATTTTGAATTTCAATATCTTGCTTAGTCTGGAATGCACACACTTTGATCATTTTTCGCAGCTGTACAAATACCACATATTTTACTTATACAGGGCGAAAAACCTAGGACAGAGTCTAAAATAGTTTTTTGAGATATTGCATCGTTTTGGCTTTTGGGCCTACTTATAGAATTTCTCTCCTGTACTCATTTAGTTTCAGAAAGTTATTACTCATCCATTTATTTATTGCTGACAGGCAGTCAATGAGGGAGCTTAAGGCTAGGATTATACTCTCTTGCAGACACACATATGGACAGCTGTAGACACCGCAGAGGCATAGGTTATCTTATTATACAGTTTTTCTAGTCCACTTTGAGGACACATGCACAGATTGTAACCTTGTAGTGAAGTGGCTGAGCAGAAAAGTTTGTTCAGTCAGACAAATGCACACACATCCCCTGTGTCAAATGTTGCACTTAAATCTAAGAGAACCTTAACCAAGCCCTTTCTAGCACTATGCCTCAGGTTACTGAAAGTCTTTATGAGTGCAGTCACTGTGCTACAATTAGCTCTGAAACCTGATTGAACTTTTTTTCTTTCTAATGTAGAAATCTGCTAGAAATAGGTTTTTATAATATATTTCTCAGTAATAGAATTTTTGGCATCGGCCTGTAATCATTTAGGATTCCAAAGTCTAGATTTGGCTTCTTCAACAGAAATTTCACAACAGTGGTTTTGAACACCTCGGGGCAAATTCCCATTTCAAGGAATATGCTAATGATTTTCTGGACAGATTTCAAGATACTATTGAAAATCCTTTCTCATTGGAGAGGGTATAGATCAAGGCAGGTAGCATCTTATAAAGTTCTGAGGTTGAAAAGGTACTTTTTTTATACATAAAGTAATTGGTTCTCTTTGCTTAGCAAAGTTTTATATCTGACTTTTAAAAAAAAAACAATCCTTGGGATGGTAGCAGCAAACTATTATTAGCTATTGACAATAGTCTAATTGTTGTTTGTTAGCCTTGACAGCCAGGGTAGCCTTGCTTTAAGGCCATAGTTCATAACACAAGGAAAAATGTGTTATGCAATACAGCAGCATATGTGATAAAACAATGTATGCTGGGATATCACACTTCACACAGTGCACTCTATTCTGTAGCTCTATGGCGGCATAAAATATGCATTACAAAGTAACTCTTCAAAAATAAGAATCCAGACATAGACTATGTAGCCTGCTCTTCATACCGTGAATTTGCAACATGGTTAAAAACAAACAAACAAAAAAACAAATGCTTGAACTATTAAATTTTACTAAGGTTAGCTTGTAGGTGCAAGCTAGGTGTAGTAGAACTGTAGCAGACTCTGAAACACGTGTAACAGACAGGAGTGGTGCATGGACTAAATGACCAATACTGTTTTTATTTGTTAGTCATATGAGACAGAAGATTGGAGAGGACAGAGCCTTTCAATCTGTGACAATTACACTTTGCTTCCCATTCCAACCTTGTTTAGTTGTCTCTCTGTCATCTTTAAAAAAAAAAGCACTTAGAATAGAAAAAACATTTTGTTTTGTTTGTTTGTGTGTTTTTTGTTTAACCAGGCTTTCTATTGAGATTCTTATTGTCTGATTTTTTCACTGTTTATTTTATTTTATTCTTGTTTAACTTAATTCTACATTTTAACTTTGTTTTGAAATACTATTAACTGACTTTGTTTTACAGCACTTTTTGACTAAATATCAGTGAAAAATTTATATAAATAGAGAAAGAGACAGAGAGAGGTGTGTGTGTGTGTGTGTGTGTGTGTGTGTGTGTGTGTGTGTGTGTGTGTGTGTGTGTGTGTGTGTGTAAGCGTGTGTGTGTGTAAGCGTGTGTGTGTGTCAGTGTCAATCAATTTAGTTTCAACAATACAAATAAAAACCAGAAAACCAGCATGACCATAAGTCAGTACACTGAAAAAAGTCTAACATGCAGTCATTCATTCAATCTAATAAGTGCCATTCAAAACAGAATAAAATCATTGATTTGATTGTGAAACCCTTTCTTTTTGCATTTTAAAATACCACTTTTGATTTGGATGAAACTAAATATCTGTACAAAGGACACAACGCAAAGTTTTTGATTTCTCTCAAAACATATATTTCTTTTCATGTTGAACAGATAATATCTTTAATTTGAGTCAAAGTGATTTGCACTTGAACACGCCCACCAGAAATAGACCGGGACCCATTTTTATTCTGCATGGCTGCTGGAAACATCGTGTCACATCTTTGATTAATTTCATCTGAAAATAAACGTAAGTAAAGCCAAGTGTGTTACAAAAGCTTTTATAATTTGTATTGCCAAAATTGCAGAAAATAACCCCATTTAAGCTGGGTCGACAGCCACCCCTAATTTTTGCATGATTGTAGCTGCTAGCTATAAGCTAGCTAGCTATCCTGCGCAATGTTAGAACTGGTTACCAGAAACCGACCATCACAGTCGGGAATGCAAGTTAGGCAAAAAGCCGTTTTTTACCAGTATACTAACTAGCTAGCGTTACCACGATGCATCGGTGGTGGATACAGCTAGCTAGCATAAGTTCATAGTTCATAACATTCATAGTATAACTCCGTGCTCCGCTTCGTTTGAATTTTTCTGGTGAGCTCGCGGTTTCTAGACACAAGCTTGTGTTTGTGCGCGCACGTTTGTCTCTCTTCATATAAATATCTGTGTGTTATGTGTGTGTACACTGAGCGCAAAAGATAATTATTAATGTGCATGATTTAGAGACAGAAATAACACGCCAGCATATAAGATCAGTGACATAAGACTAATTCCTTCAATTGACTTTCAGGCGCGGCTCGGAAAAATGTGCATTTTCTGAAGAAATTGTAATTTTAACAGCAAAAAATTGACCCTATGCCAAACTTAGTCGCTAATGGCTGGTCTGTAGACTGTTTGGTATGTCATGTTACGTATTTCTTGGTTTTTCTATGTAATGTGCTTTATAGAGAAGTAACATTATTCTTTTTTTTCTGTATGCTTTCAGAACCACAGATCGCTCCATCCATTCCATGGCTGAAGCATACATTTTCATTTAATCTGAACAGGTATCATTTTGCATTTACACTGCACATCCTTTTTAAACATTTCATAATAATCTAGACTCTCCCTCATTATCCTCTCATTCACCTTGCTGATGTGTTGAGGACTTGATAAAAGAATACATGGTATGTCCATATCTGTTCTGTCTCTACATGAGATGCAGTCTCTTGATGTAAATTTGACAACTCTGCTATTAAATGCAGTGATTAATGTAGGACAGCAACGATTAATCAACTCATCAAGTTAATATCTTAGGGTTCTGTATTGTTTTCTTTTTTTTTTCTTGGGCTTTGTGGAACATTTATGAAAATGTTCCACTATTGATTTAATTTAATGATTATGCAATTCACAATCTGATTAGGCAAATAATTGTTCTAATAGTCTGTGACCAAACAACTATCAAAATAGTAGTTTATTATGGTCAAAGATTTATCAGGTGTGCCAGACTTCAGTTCTTCACTTGTACATTTTGTTCCATATTTTACCTCAAGATATCCCAGAAAGATGAAGCTGAGGAAGAGCTGCAGAGTACCACCATGGCACTCTTCGTCTTCAGGGACAACTCAAGCCTCCTACATCAGCCTCGAGACATCGGGATAATCATTGATGGTGTGGAAGTCCTGAATGAGTTGCCTTCTGTGGCAGCTGGAGTGGCAATGGTCTTTGAACTCTGTTATGCTCTTAATATGGAATATCCACGAGGATTCAGGTTCACCTTTGAGGCTCTTCAAAAGATTATGATGGAGCTTGACTTTAACAAGATGACCTCTAAGATTCGCAAACTTAATTGTGAACTTAACACTGCACAGTAGTGTGTTTGCATGCATGTGTATGTGTATGTGCACATGCATGTGCATGTGTGCTTGGTTATTTTGCTTGGTTGGCCTGCAGTGGTATTCTACATTCAAAATTTATAAGAACACCCATTTGAAAGGGAGATTTAAGTTGATTTCATTGATACATGTGTAGATTTATTTTATTTTTTTTACATTGTACAGGCACAGTGCACATATAAACATGTTTGAGTACTTGCAAATTGGTTTAAAAAGAGTTTTTATAATGGTTTTATGCCAGTTTTAGACAGGTTGCAGGTTTTATACTGGTTTTCAAAAGATTGCAGGTTTTATAAAACAAACATTTCTCTAATCATTTCTGCCGTAGCACTAAATCTGTATATTACTAATCCTCTCTATTGATTATAGTTAAAATGGTTTGGAACAATAAATAATTTTGAAATAATTGGTTGGCCAACTGTCTTGTTTTTTATAGGAAATGCAGAGCATTTTTGAACTGAAATAAAATGAAATGTAAAAAATATAGTTTGAATATATGTAAATCAATTACCTGGCTTCAATACAAACATATTGGTTCATGTTAATTTGGTTCGAATGTGAATACATTAGGTTGGTTAAATTTCAATATATTAGCTTGGTTCAATAATTAAAATATGGTTCTATGTAAAAAAATCTATTTGGATCAATGCAAAATTTAAAGTTTCAGTCAAGTCTAGTAATATTGTTTATATCAACATAAAAGTATCAGGTCATATCAAGTGACTCAATTTGGATTCTATAAAGCCAAATATTTTGGATGTGACAACCGGACATCATTTTTTTTTATTTGAATAGGGTTATTCTTTTTACAGTGTACAACCATATTCTTGCTATTTATTAAAATTAAATTCTGCCTTTTGCTGTTGACACGGTTAACAATATTAACACCTTCATGTAACATTTCTCCTAAGCGATATAATAAAACCCCAAAAGAAAAACCCATTTCAAATAAGTATGATTCCATTCCTGAAGTACCCTACTTGCAGCGCAGAACCTTTGTGCAGTTCACCCTCATCTGAGCAAACACCTGAGGCTTTTAAACATCTAAGAATATGTTAAGCCCAAATGGCTCATAATGATTTCCTATACGTCTGCAAAGGTCAGAACACTTTAAAATAACAAAATCCTCAGCTATGCAAGAAAGGTTAACATCTTGGTTTGTACAGCATGCTGCTGCTGTGATGTTGTAGCCAAGGGTGAACTCTCCTCTGAAGCCCTTCAAACACCACCGTGCTAGCACTGACTCTGAGCCTATAACTCCAGCCGAATGAGCAGGGTTATACTTTGCTTCTTCAGTAAGGAAAAAAAAGAGTGCTTATAGTTCTGTTTTTTAGTGCAAGCTCTCCATGATAAATATCCATGCAGAAGGCAAAAAAGCCTTTGACAAATGCCACTGGGTCCATAGGTGTGACAAGCAATATCAAAACAATAAAGGGACATGTTTAAATGTCAGGGCAGATTCTTATCTGCAGCACATATTTGAATGTGTTTTTCCTAAATTCCAGTGCAACATCCTAGTCCCATCACCACTCCACTCTCTGCCCTAAAAAGACAATCCTATTGCTCACAGCTTTAGCATTCTGTAAAACATAGCTTATATATATTGGTTAACATTCAGGATTCGCGTAAAATATCATCAGTGCTGTGTTCTCATCCCCCAACATCGAAACACATCAACGGAGGATAAAAACACGCGACAATGATGCCACCGCTGTGCCGTGCAGACCGCGCTGAAGGCGGAAATCTGCATTAAAAGACGCACTTCAATGTTTTTCAGCGCATCAACTTTAATATCTGTTGAGCTCAGGCGCTATCTGGTGTGCAAAACCCACGATCAACAAACGCCTTGGAGTGCGCTTCAGCATTGGAGCTATACTTGTGCGGTACTCAGAAGTAGGTGCTGTCATGCAAGCTGGTCGTGATAGTCGATGCAGATGAATTAAGACTAACTACATAACTAGGCCTACTGCTACCGTTCTTCTTCCGTTTCCATTTAGTACATAGACACGCACACCGCACATCTTGCAGCCTGAACTGAATCCGACCATTATTCGTTGGTTTCACTCTTCCACGACTTGGTTAGTCAGTAGGGTGAAAGTTGGCATGTGGCGAGAATGGTACCGATCGCCTCCACCCGGCTGTCCTGTTAATGGTCAGTTAGTAGTCCTGATTCGCTGTCACATAACGAATGCCTCAACTCACTGACAGTTCGGATATTGTTAGACCCCACGCATAGATCGGAAAGCTGTGAGAGGTTCCCACTGCGTGAAAATGGCATGAAAGGGTCACACTTACCGACGGCTAAATCCAGTAGATCTGCGCACAAAAGCAAGTACAATGAGAAGACGGTCATCTTTCCCTTATTTTGCAATAAATCCCAAACTCCATCTGCGTTTACATGCCCTCCAGGTTTCGGCTGTGTAATCCCCACCATTCCAGAGGTATGCGATTCAAAGGTGCCCCCAAACTATTCATGATGCAGCTCAAGTCTAAGTGGAGAATTCGGAGAAGTTGAAAATGAATGCAGCATTCAGAGCAGTCATAAACGAGCATCACATCAACAAAAAAAAAATGACTCACTGGGTGCGCTTATAGAACAAGCGGAATGTTTTTCCCCCCCTCACAGTTTAAACAATAGGGAGCTGCGCTTAGCCGCGCAGAAGAGATAGGCTGTGGAAAAAACGGAGCGGTTTGGATGAAAATGTCTCTCTCTCTCTCTCTCTCTCTCTCCCTCTCTCTCCTCCCGCCCTCCCCCTCCAGACAGACGCACAGTCATTCCTGATCACTCGCTCTTTTATTTCACACAATTTTCCTTAATCCTACCCTGGATTCAGACCCCTCTAATTCTGCCCATTAAGCCGATTTACTTCCGTTGGATTTTTCTTTTTATAAAAAAAAAAACATTTGTAGAGATCCTTGTGCTCCGTATAGTATATAGCGTACAAGAATATGCATAGGTTACGTATAAATGCACTTCCTAGTCATCTAGTTGATGAGTTAATTATCAGGAAAACATGTTTATTTTCTACCCAGTGTTATGCATCAAAAAGTAAACCGTTAATCAAGTGAAAGGACCATTACATGATGTATTAAATCTTGTTATTGTCATACACTCTTACTATGTGGGTGCTCACGATTAGTGCTCAAAATCCCACTTACTGGAGAAGATAATAAGTGTACATATTAAGAGTATTTTGCTGGAGCAAATCCACAAAGATGTATTTGAGTTTAATAAGTGCCTGTTTTATTGAACTGGCCTGACTGGTAAAAGTTGCCGTTCTCTCTCAAATTGTCTGCAATCATTTGTATCATTAGGGAACATCTGTCATGCAAGCAGCAGTTCCTGTGCTATGTTTTTTTTAATACTTTGACATTACCGACATCAAAAAGCATATCAAACTATAACAATGATACCTTGATTAGCATTTCCTTCCTGTCATAGAGCTGGATCAGTTTTACGGCTAATTTTGAAAATAAGATGAAGACTGAAGAATCTGGTATTTTCTAAGATTTTGATCATTTCCAAAAATCATTAGACATGCTCAAGAGTGAGTTCACTGCAAGTACATACTCCAAGATTTGGAAAAGTTTGACGAGTGCCTCAGGCTGTGCCATTCTTGTCAGCATCACCTTAGCATGGTCAGTTTTGGTTTTCTGTTTTACTCCGAAAGGATGTTTCTGACAATACAACCTTTTGTGAAATGGTCCTCTGGGTTTTCATTCAAAGTGCAGGCAACAAGTTATTAGGGAAGACAGCCACCATCATGGCAGATCCATTCTTCAAAAAAATATGAATGCAGTTGAATAAAGTCATTGGTTTCCCATTTTCTGCAAAGCCGACTCAATATATCAAGACAATATATTTTTATTGATCTGTGCAGCAGCGAAACAGTAAGACCTTTACCAATGCAGGAACCCCAGTAAAGGTGTGTTCTAGAAGGCATAGGCTTAGTGGTAGATACACTTTTATTATTACAACCTACAAAGCACTAGGTAGGAATACTAACTTATGCATGTACACTCAATGGCCACTTTATTAGATACACCTTGCTAGTACTGGGTTTGACTCTGTCCTGCCTTCAGAACGACCTTAATTCCTTGTGGCATAGATTCAATTTTGTTTTGTTATGGTCCACATTGAAATGATAGCATCACGTGGTGACTGCAGATTTGTCAGCTCGACATCAGCCATGGAAATCTCCTGTTGCACCACATCTCCAAGTTTCTCTATTGGACTAAAATCTGGAGACTCTGTGTGAAAATTCCAGTATATCAGCAGTTTCACAAACATTCAGAATATCCAACAACCTTAGCACATTTAAAGTTACTTAGATTATCTTTCTTCCCCATTCTGGTGCTTGGTTTGAACTTTAGCAGTTCATCTTGACCATGTCTACATGCTTAAATGCACTGAGCTGCTCTCATGTGACTGGTTGATTAGGTCTGTTCTTCACCTGTCCTTACATCTCTGATCTGCTATAAATGTGGTGGGTGTATGGCTGGAGACTAGTAATACAATCAATGCAGTGCTGAGTTTGTAGTTTTTGAGATATGTGGTGGTCTCATTTTTATCAATTTGACTTCATAATAATCCTAGTGGTTAAAATGTTTTTTTAAAAAAACAAAAAAACGTTAATTGACTCTTTTATTTAACTTCACTGATGTTAACATGCCTGTTACAGCAGACACTGCACCAGTATATTCAAACACCTATGAACATGCAAATGAAGAGCTAGGCACCGTCCCACAGTGCTACCCCTCACTGCTCGTAGGATAGAGAGGAGGCTGGAGGGTTTCTTGGTTAAGGTCTGCAGCACAAATGCACTATCACACATCTCTAGAGGGCAGTGTCAACAACAATTTATTGGGGTAACAGAGCTGAACGTGTTGCTGTCCATATGGCATCTAACCCTACATACAAAGAGGGGTCTTTACTCTCTGTATGTAGGGTTTCAAGAGTCCAAATTCTGTCCACATGCTTTGTTCAGTCATTGACTCTTAAACTGGTCTTTAGTCTTTTATTTGGGATCTGAGAAATTGAGAGGAAGAGGAAACCCGACACAGATAGACTTGACTTCATTAATGACGATTGTCCTGAATCCTCTTGCCTTTCCAGTTATCGTTTAGGACTTGCTCACCCCAAATTAAACATTAACAATTCTGTCTGTTGACTGCCAAAGGGTGTGTCAAACAGTCAGCAGCTGCTTATTGAATACACATTATTAGAGTTTAAATCTGTTAATTCCAATAAATTAAAGAAATAATATTCAGTTTTGAGTGACACTGTTCAATTGGCCTATAGTATAACATATTTATAATTTTCACACAAGGGATTAGATTTAGGCAGCACGGTGGCACGGTGGTTAGCACTGTTGCCGCACAGCAAGAAGGTCCTGAGTTCAATCCCACCATCAGGCCGGGGTCTTTCTGTGTGGAGTTTGCATGTTCTCCCCGTGTTTGCGTGGGTTCCCTCCGGGTACTCCGGCTTCCTCCCACCGTCCAAAGACTTGTGGGGATAGGTTAATTGGATAATCCAAATTGTCACTAGGTGTGAATGTGCGAGTGAATGTGAGTGCGAATGGTTGTCTGTCCCTGTGTGTTGGCCCTGCGACAGACTGGCGACCTGTCCAGGGTGTACCCTATGACAGCTGGGATAGGCTCCAGCGCCCCCCGCGACCCTGAAAAGGATAAGCGGAAGCGAATGGATGGATGGATTAGATTCATTCTCCTCATCCTTCCACTCCTTTCTCTGCACATGTCCAGAGAAGAAAATTCTAAACAGCTATAATCACACACATATTTTCAATATAATGCTGTTCAGTACTAACTTATTTTTTTTATTTAACTACAACTAATACATAATGTAGGTTCTGTGGGGACATGCACGCACGCACGCACGCACGCACGCACGCACACACACACACACATATATATATATAACCGCAGACACATGCATACAGACAACCCCACCTATACAATCCACAGTCATATGACACACTGACACACATACCTCCAAACTCATACAAATCTAGGGCTCAACATATGGTTTTGGGGGGTTGGGGGGGGGGGGGTGTAGCTGACACCATGAGAAGCCCCTTTAAGTGCAAATATGTATGTATCCAGCTGATGCAATATCTGGGAAATCTACTCTTGTTTTAGGACAACAGTGGGGAATTTGAATTCCCCCTCCTCAGTATTGCCAATTTTCCAAGTGGGGGGAAAATCTGTCCAGTCCTGTTGAATCAAGTACTCTTTCTGAGTGATTCAGGGTGGTGACTCATTAAGTAAATGTGCTTGTTTTCCTGTCACCTCTTTAATTTTCCAACTAAGCTCAACTGGATGTATGTGATTATCATCTTTACAGAAAGATTGCATTGCTGGGGGGCTGGGAGGTGCTGGCCGTCAGATTGGGGTCTGGGATGCGGGGCCTCCCTGCTACTGCAGATAAGGAGGTGGTCCACTTGCCTCCACCCCAGAGAGAAGGGTTACATCTCCTGGGTTTAGGTGCAGCTTGCCCCTCTGGGGGCGGAGGTACCTGGACCTGGGATATAGAGTATGTTTGGGGAGTGTGATTGTCTGTGCAGTGTCTATTTGTGTCTGTCTACACGCTGGGTGAGTGCCGAGTATTTGGTTGTGTATATGGGGGTGGGAATGCACGTTTGTGTTCGCGTGCGCCTGTTCGTCTGTGTCTATATGTCAGGTTGGGTCTTAGACTCAACCTCTCTGGGTACATCTCAGGCCCTCCAAAGTACGGAGGCCTATCTCCCCTCACCACACTCCCTGCCGGTCGCTGATGCCCTCAGACGTTGGTGTGTTGGTGGTTCTTGTCGACTGGGGCTGGGCACTCATGTATGTACCGGCTCACTCCTGGTGGGCGATTGGCGGGGCCTGGCGCCTGTGGCCCGGCTGGGCCCCTTCCGTGGGGTGGGGTGCCCTCAGGCCTCTGGCCTCTGGGCCTGAAGCTTGGTCCTCTCTGGCACAGCTGGCTGCCAGCAGAGCCCGCGGGCATGCCACTGCAACCCCCTCTGGCCTCTGCTCTGTAGCTGCGGGGTGACCTCTCCTTTGGGGCTCTACTCAGCTCTTCCCAGGAGGGTGGCACAGTTCCCCCCCCTTTTGGTGGTCCTCCTCGGGTCCTCGTACTCTGGGGCCTCTGGATGTCTGGGGCCTGGATCTCCTCCATACCTACTTCATGCCCTGGGGGACGGGGCTATGGCTCCCCACACTCCCTAGCAGATCGTTACATGGAGAAACCTTTGGAATGCAAGCATGCTGATCCACACAGGTATGCACACAGGTGTACACACGGGTGTTCACAGACGCGGACTACACCTTTCTTGGCTGCTGCCTCAAAGCACATTGTGCGCTGTCTATCTTGCGTGCTGCACAATAGCGTTTAATATTTAGTATCTACTGTTATCTACTGCTAGCTAGTTTATTGTGATGGTGCTGTATTTATTATGTTGCTCTTTTTTTGTTTGCTTTCTCTTCTGTTTTTTTTTCTCCATACAGGTGATCCAGGTGTTTTGTTTGTTTTTCTTTCTTTCTTCCCCCCTTTCTCACCGTCTCTTCTCCCCTCTGTTTTTCTTTTTCTCCCTCTCTTTCTTTCATTCTCTCTTTCTGTCCTATCCCCCAGTCATGTCTGTCCCGTTTGTAGCAACCGAAAATAAAATAAATTCATAATTATAATAAAGGTCAATCAAATGGACCAATATGGCAAGGCCATGATGATCCACTTGGTAAAATAAATCTGCTTAGCATCTTTCTTGGCCTTAAGACAACAATTCTGATGGCTAAAGATCCAAACGGGACACAAAAAAAAAAAAAAAAAAAAAAGATTGCATAAGAACTACTCAGTCAAATTTCAGAAAAGTTGGAGAGGTGTGGATGGGAAAAGAAAGGACACATTAAATTGTAGTGCAGATCTTGATATTTTTCATTAAAATTGCAGGATAGGGCAGTGGCATTGACCTTGGAGGAGAATGACCTTTCTGTGTGGCTTATTTGAGTGCTGATGAAAGAAGAAAAAATTGTAAAAAATTGTCAGGGAAAAAATAAATGCCTTATCTTTATTCCGTTATCTTTGTCCAATTTGTCCTACAGACAAAACAGGCCAACGAAGAATAGCATAGCGTAGCATAGCTGCATTTACAGTCTGGCTGTCCAAAAATTCAGTTAGTGTTTCAGATATTGGACACTGCAATAGTTTAGCTGCACCCTCTTCACCATTTTGTTGCCAAATCACCCACACCACCTCTAAATGCCCTCAAAATATACTGTTTAAAAGAAAAGAAAAAAAAATTCAAATAATTAGTTATTTTGAATTTTGGTGTAATTTTGACTATACACACACACACACACACACACACACACACACACACACACACACACACACACATATATATATATATATATATATATTTGTATGTATGTGGGTGTGTGTGCATCCATGCCAGGGAAAAGCATAGTAACACATTGGCAAACCTAACCTGAAAACAATTTGAGTGGGGAAAAGAATAACATACAGATAAAAGTACAAATAATGAAAAGAAAATGAGGAACTGACCATTTAAATAACACAAGGATTAACTAACATTAACTAAGAAAGGGAAAAACAAGTAACATAGAAAAAAAAACAGCTAGACAGACAGAGGGAACACAGAAAACAGCGTCAGACAGAAACTAAGGTGACGCCGTGATTTTGGCATTGCCTTCTTATGAGTAGAAACTATGGCATTGATTTCAAGGTATGTTGCTCAATACATATCTAAGAGCTAAAAACAAGCCTGCCTCACTTGCTTCCACCTTTTCATATAGCATTAAGTTGGTTGTATGAAACCTCACAAAAGGTTTAAACAGGTCTGTCACTAGGACCATCTAACAAGATGACATGAATCAATTGTGCGAGGTGGTTTCACAAACCAGTGATGCGACCTTTGTGTTTGTTTTCTGTCAGACACCTGCAAACAGTAGTGGTGCAGTCATGTGGGAATTCATCTGAGGACTGATAGTAGAAAAGACTGCCTAGCTTTTAAGCATTAAGCTGCCAAAAGGAACCAGAAAATACAAGAAAGGAAAGGAAAGACAATTGGATCTCTTCTGAATTGCCAAATACAGTATATTATACCTTTAAAGTTACATGAAGTTTTAGATGCATGCTTTCTCTGACTGCCTGCTCAACTTTCTGACTGGCTATGCAGTCAATGGTGTCAATATATGATATTATTGGTTACACCAACAAAATAGACAAGAGTAAAGCACACTCACAATCCAGCAATGTCCAGTGGCTGATTTTGAGTTTTGTGTGCAAAGGCCCTGACAGCTTAATTTCAAGGCCACGGACTTGCTCATCTATGATAAACTCTCTCAAAGGGTGTCTTAGTCATTAGGTTTTTGGAGGGAGGACAGAGCCTAGAGGAACATCAGATAGCACAGCTTAATGATGCCATCTCTTTCAATAGTCTGTATGTATTTCTTAAATCATTAATTAGGCTAAATTACTATCCAAATGTGTAGTAATGGAATTGCCTTTCATCTTCTGAAACCTTGACCTGAATGTAAACTTGTCATCAAAGTAAATGACCAGTCAGCTATTAACCATCTTGCAGTTTTGACCAGTTTAATTACTTAGGTACACCAAGATTGATTTTAATTATCTCCATTACTCAGTCCAAATGACGTTCATGTTTAGAGTCTTATGTGAAGAATTTTTAATAAGACAATCACATCTGAGGAAGCTTTTAGACTTCCATTAGCAAAATGTGACAGTCTCGCCAGTGCAAAGTAGTAGCGAAGGCAGAGTATCATCATCAATATTGCTTTTCTGACCATTACCAAAACCAGAAGTCAGTCCTTTTTGATTACTGTGCTTCACGCCCTAGTGAAAACATGGGAAGAAATTCAATACTGAGAAAGCAAATTTACATTACTTCACATGGTATTAAGTCAATATCTTCTAATTGTAGGGTTAAGTCTTTTGGAAACATAAAAAAACAAGTTATCTCTAAAATATATTTAAACATTAACTGCATAGTCATATGAAAAAAAAAATCAAAACAAGACTTCCCATGTTTTCAGATGTCATAGCACATCTATGTCGAAGCATGCATATTTGAAATAATGTCTTAAAGCAGACCGGCTACGACCAGCTCACCAGTTGTGTTAAAATAAATGAGGAAAACAGACTGTTATATTACCAACACACACATTAGTGGCATGCCAACACAACATTCATTATCCTGAATAAAATAAATCTATTAAAAAAAGTCACTAGGCTAACTGTTTTCAAAGAAATTGCTACTAACTCTTTACCAAGCATAGATAAAAGGCCAGACTCAAGGCAGGGATTTTATTACACCGCAGTTTCTCTATGTCATTTTCTCCCTCACACTCCTCAGACCTGCAGCTTTGAGGCTCTTACATGTTGCAAATGCTCATTTTCAAAGAGATTACAACACATATCTGTCAGAAGCAGAATTGCATGGATATTATGCATGGGGGACAACTCAGAAGTCTGCCAGTGGGGAACACATTGCAGTGTGCCTGAACCATCAACAGAGATTAGGGGTGACTTCTTAAAATGGGACAAGACCAGGCTTGCGGGGTTGACCAGGTTAGAACCAGCTGTAGACGTGCTTTAGCTGCACAATTTCACTTTATTTGCAGCACACGTAGAAAGGCAGAAATAAAACGTCTTTGTCAGCTACAAGTATTTCCTGAAGCAATTGGCCTCACATGACTCACTGAAAAGAGTGATACCCTGCAGTGGCTTTACTTGTGGCTATTAATACAGTAATGCAACACACAAACACAAATCAGAGTATACACTTAAAATAAGACCAGGGAGAAAGGACACTTATCATAGCTTTTCAAATATAGCAACAAATAAAGAAAAAATAAAAAAAAGAGAAAGATTATGCGATAGTATCTCAATTTAATTATTTGAAGTGGGCATGCTTTGATCATTTCAAGCTCAAAGTTTTTATTCCTGCGCCTTAACAGAGTAGATTTGCATGATTAACAGTGTAAAAAAGTTCTTATTTAGTTTCTACTGGCCGTTCTGTTTATCCTCTGTATGAAACAAGCTGTCTTATATCCTGTTTCCTTACTATCTTTCCTAAAAGCCCCTTTTTTTTTTATTTCTGATTGGTTTCCTTTTGCTTGGCTTCAGCACCTGGTGCTTGTTAGCACCACCTGCTATGTGGAGGCATTTAAAATAAACATGATTTGTAGCTCTTGATTTGAAATTGTTTCGTCTTGATTTGATTATTTCTAATATAAGAGTGGACAGCACAAAAACCCTCTCCAACCAAGACTGCATTAGAGCATTGCCTGGTTATTATGGAGCATACATCCACATGTATACAAAGTTGCAAATGTAGCATTCCAGGTTTGCCCTGAGCGGAAGTTTAAATGTTTGGAGTAAAGAACAGGTGGGATTGTCCTTTCTATAAAAGGAACAGAAATATGGGGGGGGGAAATACAATATGTCAATTTTTTAAGGTATAATTAAAAAAAAAAAAAAAAGTTTAATAAAATATCAGTTTTTAGCACCAATCTTTTAATAGACTGATGAAGAAGAGAAACGAAAAGTCATATAGAGTGTGTACTTGATTTTAAATGCCACTCTTTCTGAAAATGAGTTACAAGAAGAAGAAGAAAAGTTTGAAAGCCAAATAAAAAAGTCTGCTTGACTGGGAAATTATAGCATAAATCACTACAATTTTGCTTCTACAAAGTCACTTGCGCGATGGGGCTTGACACCCTCAAATTCCTATCTACATCTTAAATTCAAAATCCAAATGCTCTCATGCAAACCAGAGCCATTGTGTGAATGGTTGAAAGCAGCGTGTTGTAAAGAGCGCTTTCAGTACTCTGGGAGAGTAGAAAAGCGCTATATAAGAATCAGTTCATTTACCATTTAAAATAAAAGGTATAAATATTAGGAGTGGGTTTTAATAATCGATTCATCGATTAAAATCAATTCTGGCTTGGATAACGTGATATCGATTCAATAAAATCCTGAATCGATTTTTTTATACAAATGTATTTTGCCCAAAATTCCAGAATCGCAGGTGAAACATCACAAAATTTTGACAACCACCAAACACAAAACAGTAAATGAGAGCAGGTACACGGCTTCTACACAAAGACGTAAACACAAAGCGCGGACCCGCGGATCAGAATCAGTGAGATGTCGCCTTTCTCACCCGACGGCACGGACACGGTCGGGGCTGAAAGCCAACAGCTCGCTGATTCTGATGTTTCGGCGGCTCCGCGCTTTGTGTTTACGCCCTTTTTGCGCTGATTCTAAAGCTGTTAGTTTCATCTCCAAACAATATTGACCGAACCAGCAGCAAAAGAAGAGACACGCTTAGCCGTTTCTCTAATAAAACCGCTGTAACTTCAGAGGTAATGTTCATAAGTTGATTAATGGTTTTCTTTCGTATTTGATGTACTGCAGAATATTTTTATAAAATCCCAGGCCAGGAAAATCACCTTGATGTTTTTCTGGGTTTTATCTTCAGCTACTTTGACACAAAGGCCTCTGCTGTGATGCTCACACCTTTGATAAAGTCTGGAAAGTATCAGGTTCCTTTTTATAGATACAAAAATATGTAAATGTACTGATCTGAATTATAATATTTCTGACTGTCTGAGGCAAAATTTCCCAGATTCAAATCGAATTGAATCGTAATCGAATCGATTCTAGAAATCAGTGATGATACCCAGCCCTAATAAATATGCCTTTGCTATTTACTTGCAAGTTAGGTACCACACATAGTCTTCCTACCCGTCTAATCAGAAGTACTGCTAATTTCCTGGAAATATTGATGTACTGTAATACTATTGTTACTCACCTGCTTTCTAAGCAAGGTTCTACAAAAGAGCTATACACAGAACTTCACGTGTATTTTTTCTTCATTTCTAGGATCTCAGGGAGTGACTGCTTTGACTTTCCTTTGGCCTAATGGTTATATGGATTTTCAGTTTTACTACTGCCGTACCCTCTATCAAAGTCATGATGTCACACAGGTCTGTGACTTTACAAGGTCCCAAAAGCTAGATCACAACTCATCCAACATTACAGGAGTGAAAGAAATCTGAAGGACAATTTCTAAATAAATCAATTTTAATTATATTATATTATGTTATATTTTTAGTTTAATTTTATTAATTTATTTTTGCATTTATGAATATGCAAAATAAAACTTTACTTCTTATGAGACCCATCTGTTTAGTTAGGTGGGATTTTGGTTTGATTTGTTAAATCAACCAAAAATATGCAGATATTAAATCTGCATATACTGTAGAAACACCCTCAAAATGGCTTAACTCAACTTTGCTTTATCCTTTTTCCCATAGTGTAAATGTCAAGCCATTATTGAGACATAACTGAAATAAAGTTTAAAGTTCATGTTTATATGGCCAAATACTAGTCAACTATGTGATAACACAATATAATATCTGTAGTATCCCAGAATCAGTGTTATTACTTGTTGCTTTTATATTTATGTATATATTTATGTTAATATTTAAAATCTCCATTTCTACACTTTATTTTATACAATTGCTTTGTTTTCTGTTGTATGTATATAGCATATGCTGCTATGACAACTCAGCTTCCCTCTGGGATCAATAAAGTTTCTCTGATTCTGAGTCTGATGTCATTGAGCTGAATTGAAATCCTTCGTCTCTTCCTTACTCTGT
Source organism: Rhamphochromis sp. 'chilingali' (assembly GCF_963969265.1). Taxonomy (NCBI): domain Eukaryota; kingdom Metazoa; phylum Chordata; class Actinopteri; order Cichliformes; family Cichlidae; genus Rhamphochromis; species Rhamphochromis sp. 'chilingali'. Next base: position 30,497,868 of record NC_137936.1, on the reverse strand, counting down.
TGTTGGGACTGCTGTCCCTCCTCCTGCGATGCACTGCAAACCTAGTGCTAGCAACAGTTACTAGTTGTGGCTGGTACTACTGTTGATGGTTGATGACTGATGCAACCCCGACAGCAAAAACGTTGATAAATTTGACACATTTTGCTGCATCTATTTCTAGTTTCTTTTCATTTTTCTCCTTTACCTTTTCAGCTCCATCCTTTCATTTACAATGTTGGGATTTTTGTTGTCTTTTGTTGTCAGCCACTTTTGTCAGCACGAGTTTTTCCATTGAGATGTATTTTCAAAGTGTTCGTTTAATTATTTATTTATTTATTTTTATCAGTGTATGCATTTGAGCCTATGTGTATACTTTTGTTCCTCTTTGGATTAGAGAAAATCTGAAATAGATTCAAACATTCGCACCAAATGCTTGTTTTGTAAAGTTATTAAGGATGTATAATGTACAATCATTCCACCCAGGAAAAAGAAAAGAACAGTTCAAAGAAATAAAAGTCCAAAATTAGTATGACGTACATACCCATAATGAGCTTTGACAACAAAAGCACTCTTTTCGTCATTTGCACAGGAAAGCATTAGAGCTTATAGCCTGTTCATATTACGCATATGCCAGTATATATTGCTATTTATTGCAAGACAATAATAAATTACAATTCAATTAAGTTTCCTAGCAGAACATATTTCATTCTTGAAAAATGATTGTAATGTTAAAGGATGTAAAGTAAACGACTTTACATCTTGATATATTAAAATAAAAAGAATTTTAAAAAGACATTGTACAAATTGTAGTAGTTGCAATGATGTAAATATTAGTTCTAGTTAGGAAAAAAGTTCTCTGTTGCATTCAGTAGTTGTTATTAATACACTTACCATTAAAACAATGTAAAGTAGGTAATACTTTTTTTCCTTCCCTCATTCACTCTGGAACTTGAAGAACTTTTTGTACCTTTGAGCCAAAACATTATAGCTACTTATGGAGGAATCAAATATCACATAATAAAAGCACATGTAAAGGTCTGGGCTATTTTAGACTCCAAGAGAACAGCCAAACATTGTATTTAGTGTGGTTGTAGGAGAAATGATAGTCACCTTTAAAAAAACCATGAAGGCTTGTGAGAGGCATCCAGTAGGTGTCTGACAATGGTCTATAAACTACAAACTAACAGCACTGCACTGGCAGACATGCTGGAACAGGTCGTCTCCAGGGTAGATTAACCTTATATATAAACTCTCCTAAACTAAAAGTTATTTCTGAACAGATCAAGGATTATGAATTTCAGGTGACATATGCATTATAAAAGAATGACCTCATGGGCAGTATAAGCAGGAGACCACCAACTACTTTTACTGTGTACTAGTAAACTTATAGACATGAATTCTCTCTAGTATGGTCTCAGTGTATTTGACTCATGTCCGCATCTTCTAGACCAGGGGTGGGAAATTCCAGGCCTCGAGGGCCGGTGTCCTGCAGGTTTTAGATCTCACCTTGGGTCAACACACCTGAATCACATGATTAGTTCGTTACCAGGCCTCTGGAGAACTGCAGGACATGTTGAGGAGCTAATTTAGTCATTTAAATCAGCTGTGTTGGTTCAAGGACACATCTAAAACCTGCAGGGACACCGGCCCTCGAGGCCTGGAGTTGCCCACCCCTGTTCTAGACAGTCAACTACTGTTTAAGGAGCAGTCAGGGTCAAATACCTACGCAATGTCTGACAGTCATTATATTTAGACATCATAAAAAGTGGGAAGGACACATATGCGCATCTGTCATATCTATCTGTTTAGACATATTGAGTGGATTTTAAACCATCCCTCACCTGTCGCAGACTCTATGAAGAGACCTATCGCCTGAGGAGACTTCTTTGTTCTGTCTACAGTATAAGTGAGTCGCAAACACAGCTGAAGGACACATCCTCAATACCAGCAATGCAACCATTGCTGGCAAAGGCAAAGCAATAGCTTTTTTACCTAGAGTGTCCTTTATGTGAATGTCAAAGTGTCCATGCAAGGGCCACAGCGCACCAACATGAGGCACTGTAGTCTACAACCAACATTCCCTCAGTGAAGAACTACTTCAGAAAAGGTGGTGATAATCTTCCTTACCTCACTCATCTTACAAGCTATATATAGCAGGAGAAAAAAAAACAGATGCCTTATTTTTCAAGAATCAAATCTAAGTTGTAGGTTTCGCCTTACATTTGCAATTATAATAGTCACATTTGTTCCTGTTAATACTTCCCAGACATTTAAGCATTTGCTATCCGTTTCATATAGTGCAGTAAGAGACCAAGACATTCATCTTTCACAACTCCTCTTACGTTAAGATTAGGTTGCTGATGTTGACTCAGATTGCTCTGTGAGCAGTGACACTGTATGTATCATCCTCATCTACATTCCCTTGTGCAGCCAAGTCACTCACCAGAGATGAAGTCAGACTTCAGTAGATGAAATTAATCGCTTAACCTCTACACAATCAGCTGCCAATAAATTACACGGGGAAATGACTTATTGCATACATCAAGCTCACATCATCAGAAGTTAGTCTGTCATACTTAATCAGAAGGTTTGGTGATATGCACATTTTTGTGGAAAGAAATTCCATTGTCACTGTAATCAAAAGCTACAGTATACTGCAGATGTAGCACAACTATTACTCCCTGTAGTGGAATCACGCAGAGACTGACTCTCATCAAATATAATCTGCAGCTTCCCACCAAAAGTGTCCGTGTTTATCCATATGCTGTCCATATTTCTTCACGAAAGGGAAAGAATAACAGAGCTAATGACAAAAATCACATTCTGATTCCTTTGAATGCTCTTATATAAAAGCTAACTTAGCCATATTGTGGGAAAGGATTCCACTGTGAACATCACAGATGAGTAACATTCAATCAAGTGGAAAAAAAACCCCTACATCCATGTCCACAGGCCATACTAATATCTGTATTCATGCTGACAACATAAGATAAGATAAGATAAGATAAGATAAGATAAGATAAGATAAGATAACCTTTATTAGTCCCACACGTGGGAAATTTGTTTTGTCACAGCAGGAAGTGGACAGTGCCGTGGAGATTAATGGTGATGTAAATGGGAGCACTCACTCTTCACTGCAGCTGGTTTACATCATCCGAGCATTGGTTGAGCTTTGGCTTGGGTTTCAGTTCTCACAGTCATTTCGTCAGTTTTGAGGGAATCCCTAGGTTTAAAGGAGCTGGTCAAGTAAGAGAGCAGAAGAGACACAAATATTATAATAACATTAGTCATTCTGAAGGGGTAGAGTTTATTCATGGTAAGTGGGGCTGTTAAAACCTCTGCCTCTAGCCGACCCCTCTGTCTGGCAATAAATATTTTAAAACAGGCCCTGAAGGTCATTTCTAAGGTATGTGTGAATTTATATTCAGTGTGACAGTGTTTAAACATCAAACTGAGAGTGTTTATTGCCTTGCACTGTCTAAGCAATGCATGCTACTAAATACTTACTGTAGTTTACTTTTTCCCCCGCTATTTATAGAGATTTTCGTTAACACAGTATGGTGCAGTATCAGACCATAAACACAGATACAGTGGGGGAAAATAATTATTTGATCCCGTACTGCTAATTTTTGTGGTAATTTCATTTTAATGGAGAGAAACAGCCAAACAAATCAAGAAAAAACACATTACATAAAAATTATATATTGATTTGCATGTCACTGAGTAAAATAACTATTTGATCCCTTTCAACTCTGCCTCAATTTTGTCTCCCACAGATTGGCTTTGTGACCATGTGGCAAGCAATCAATCAATCAATTACAGATACTCCTGATCTGAACTGTACATAGAATCAATTTCTTCCATTCCAACCTCTCCACCACAAAGAGCTGTCAAATGACACCATGGAAAAAAATATAGACCTGCACAAGACCATCAGAAAGAAGCTTGGTGTGAGGATAGCAGCTGTTAGTGTAATTATAAGGAAATGGAAGAAATATAAATTGACTATCAATACTGTATAATCTTGTCATGGGACGGTGGTGGGTGGTGGATTAACCCAATAATGAGCTGAAGGCAAGTGGGACCACATACACCAAGAACACTATTAATACCAAACTATGGCCTAATTGATTGAAATCTTGCAGTGCCTGTAAGGTCTCTCTGCTCAAGACGGCGCATGTACAGGTTTAAGTTTGCCAATCAAACATCTAAATAATGTAGAGAAGGCCTGAGACACAGTGCTGTAGTCAGAAGAAACCATTAGACCACCACACATCTAGACCATCTCCCCAGTCAAACACAGAGGTGGAAACAAATGCTGTTTTTCTGATAAGGGTACAGAACAACTTCACCACATTGAGGGGACAAAGGACAGAGTCATGTACCGTAAAATCTTGGAATCTTGGACAATGACCCAAAACACACTACCAAGGCAACAAAGAAATGGCTTACTAAGAAGCACAATAAAGGTGTTTTCACACCTGTGGTGTTTAAACCTTTTAAATCAAACTCTCATTTGTTTTTTCCCTCTGGCTGCGGTTCTTTTGCGCAGGTGTCAAAACCACAAGCGCACTCTGGTGCGGACCAAAACAATCACAATGAGAACCTTTCTCATGTGGTTTATAGTGACACATTTTGGTTCACTTGGATTTGGAAACAAACGAAACCATAGGGAAAAGCTACAAGTTTAAAGGTAGAAACGCAAAATGATGACTCCGCGGGGGTCTAAGGTAGAAAACCAAAATGACTGCTCTCCGGGGGTCTAAGTGTTAAAAAGAAATGCTTGCCATCAAAGATTTCTTCACCAAGTACCAAGTACTATTTTGTTTGGGGATCAAATACGTATTTTACATAGTCACATGCAAATCAATTTATCATTTTTATGTAATGTGGGGTTGGTTTTTTTTGGTATTTTTGGTTGATATTCTGTTTCTCTCCATTAAAATGAAACTATCAAAAATGATAGACTGAGTGGGCAAACTTACAAATTCAGCAGGGGGCCAAATAATTATTTGCCCCACTGTAATTTGGCTATTGTGTACAATACAGTAAGGTTAGTATGTAAAAAGAAAATACATACTGTTTAATATATAAATAGATCACTTTTAACAAAGGGGCTTGTTGAAGGCAACAAAGTTGGGTGGAAACACCAACCTAAGGTAATGCAGTCTTTTATTTTAAGAGCCCACCTTGAATTAATCCAATTTAAGGGTTTAGCTACACCGTGCGAAGCAGTATTCACTCAAACTAATCCATCTCACACCCACATCGTTGTGCACACATACGCTTGTGTGCATGTTTGCAAATACAGGCATCCATTCATGCTGTCATACCATATAAACTTTTGCAGAAGAACACACATAAACATCATATGTTACCAAGATCCAAAAACTGCCGCTACATAGCAGCTATTTCTGTTCATCTGCAAGAAAGAAATTGGGATCACCTCTTACTCCATGGTCATCATCATCATCATCATCTAACATACTGACACTCTTATAATGAACTTTTAAAGACTCCTTGTGCCATGCTTGCAAACACAGTCTACTGCTGGACATTTTAACATTAAGAAATATCAACAAAGATTCATTCTGTCCTCTTATTTTAACCTTCTGAATATTCAGCAGCCAAGTTTTAGATGTCTGTTCTGTAAGTCAGAGCTTCGGGGATAAAAATCTGTACACAGACCACAAATGAATGAAAAAGTACCGTGACTGTCTCTGGGGCTCTATACACCTTCAGTATCAACACGGCCTCAGGGCAAAATGAATGAGAGCTGCAGACTAGAGGAGTGCAAAGGAAGCAAAGAGGCACCTGGTAAATACTCAAGGTTAGGTTTCATCTCCCTCCTTAAACATACATTTTGTCTGTCTATGGAGTCGATGCTGATGAAAGTCTTCCTACGACCACTACTAAAGTAATGTGTTACGCACCAGTAAAATATTAACTCGCATAACTGCCATGCTTTATTCATACAAATGTACTACATATATGTGTGGGTGTATGCATGTGTTGGCGTGTGTGCATGTATGCATGTGTATACTTGTATACATTTACTCTTTGATCACCAACTGCTTACTTCAAGCTATTTATGCAAAAAAATTTGGATTTTACACAAGAGCATCATTACACGCTTTCCACAATAAGAAGTGGATAATTTAGACACAAATTATGCTTATTGTTGCACTGACAGTTGTCAAAGAGTGCATATGAATGATTTTCAGTACTTGATGACTATTCATATCTCTGCATTTCCATTACTTTTTCTACCTTGAATTGAATTCTTGTAATGAAACATTGAACGCCATTGAAAAGACACTAAGTGTGCTTTAAACTGCCTTTAATGTTGAGATGGATCAGCCAATTAGCCATTGTATCTCACAGCGTGCTATTCAAATTCGCTAGAGTGAAATCAAAATGGAGTGTGTCAGAAAACACTATAATTTATTGCTGCAGCCTACCTCACTATTCTGCAAAGCAGCAAATCCACTTACAGTGCAGGGATCATCAGGCATACTCACACTGCATGATGAGGAAAGGCAAAGTGGAGGATAAATGTAAAATTTTAGACATTTATATGAAGAAACAAAATGAAGGGTGAAAGTATAGGTGATGTGAACATCCTTTCACTCTGACCTGAATTTGATCATTAAAAATTTCACCGGATTACATGATGGAATTTTCTCTTAAAAGCTACCTAAAATCTGTTGCACACTGTGAATTCCTATCATTTCACTACCACATCATAAAGTGTATTAGCAGTGCAAAATTGGACCAATGCTTCAGACTTTTTGGTTAAAAAAAAAAATCCAAATTAAGTTGATTTGCACTAATGGCCTCAAAATAGTCAAATGATCTCTACAGAGCTTTCATAATAGACAATTAGTATCATCTGTTTATCTGTCTGCTCTGTGGATCCTTATTTGGCTGTCCCCTACAGTTATGGAACTTCAGGACTTGGCATTTGAACATGAGCCCTGGAAGACACTGGCTAATTAGTTCCTAAGGAAGGAGCTATCCATCTTCCTTAGGAAGTGATGTTTCCACTTCCCATCTGTGGTCAGTGCTCTTTAAATTAAAATGTCTCAAACTCAGGAGGCAGAAAGTAACGTAGAATAAAACAGTAGTAAACTACAGGGATTTTTTTTAACATGCTTCATCAAAAACACATGCTCCCCTAACAGTGTTGCAGTGTTTAAAGAGAAAATGACTGGCTGCAAAATTGTCAAAAATTCTAATTATTCTTCAGGTTTTCCAAACAAACTACTGCTCCTCTAACTGAAAATAAAGAACTCAAATTAAGTTAAAAAAAAAATGACAGAAAAGAAGGACTAGCAGGCTTGAATCTGTTCAAAGGAACTTGGCTGATTAATAAAAGTCTCACCTGCTCAGGGGCTGTTCTCTTCTCTTACCAGATTTTATATTAAATTTTGAATAGTAGTATTATTATTAATGGCACATAGCTTCTTGTGAGATAATTAAGTTTACTGAATTTACTGTAGGCCAGGTCAATGTAAACATCACCTAAGTTGGCCCGAGTCAGAGTTTGAGTTTGCTGTGAAGTGATAGCTCTAACCAGTGCATGATAATGTTGCCACAGTTGTTTCTATAATAAAAATCAAACCGTTGATGTGTTTGACTTTGGGCACTTAATTGATAGTAGTGCATTATGATCAGCATGTATTTACTGTTGCATGTATTTTAACATACATTGTCAAAGGTAGGCAAAGACAGACTTGCAGAGAGAATTATAACCATGCAGCATACAGATGAGAGAACTGTCAGGCAAAGACAGATCTAAACCCTAATCCAATTAGTTATTTTGTTAGAATCCAAACTGACTACAAACATTGCTTTTGCTCTTGTTGTCACTGTTGTTGTTTTTTTTCCAAATGCATAGGGATCTTCCACCTGTATCAACTATGAGCAATCCAATTTGATTTTGTGCTATTAAGCTACAATGATTGCATTAATGTGGTTCATTTATGTTTCATTTATGTTTTGATCAAATTAGCATGTATTTTGCCACAGCATGAGCACAGTATGTACCCATTTAACATGGAAATGAGGTTTATGCTAATTGTGTACGGCCTAATATTATCTCACTTACTTTAAAATTTATTTATTTATCTGGAACAGTGAAAACACATTTTGGTATCTACATGTGCTTTTTACAATAAGAAATATTCTGAACTGTGGTCTGAAATGCCATCGCTTAGTGCCTAGCGCAGGGTAAGACAAAGAGGCCCATCTGCAATGAGGATCTGAGATGGCGGCAAGCAATCAAATATGACTAAAGGCATTACCAAGTAATGAGACTGTGGGTGGGGGATCTTTCCCCATCTAGAGTTATTGGATGAAGGCTGTTTGTGTAAATTCTAATCCTCAAAGTAGGAGTTTAGTGGAGAGAAAATAAGTTTACTGTAGAAAAACTATAAGCTTGTGTTTTATTTCTGCACTTGAAGAGAAGATGACAGTTTGCCATATCCAAATTGTTTTTGCACCAAATTATTACAAAAATAATGGCATGTCATGTGGTGGTTCCCTTCAAATCAAGAAAAATAATAAGCAAGATTTCATTGACATTTATGTTAACTAACATCATTATGAAGAGAACAGGTTACATTTAGATGAAGAATCTTTAAATGGAGGAGCAGCAAACTCAACAGGAAATGATTTTCTGAATATTAAAGAGTGCAGACCTCTGTTCTGGGACCATAAATTGGTTCTCACAGATTGCCTCCTAAATACTGGTGGTTGGTGGTAGTGGTGACTGGTCCACTTGTTTTATTAAGTCCAAAATCAACACAACCATCTAAATTACCAAGAGACTGGAGCATTTCATGCTTCCATCTGCTGATAAATGTTGTGGAGATGTTGAGTCTATTTTTCAGGAGGGCTTGGCATCTGCTGACTGTGGCAAAACTAGTGCGAACAAGTACAAAGAGGACAGACAGCTATCAAAGCAACCTAGGCTTCAGTAACACTTCGGCAGTGCCATAATGTGAATCACTTCCATGTCATGGTATATTAGTAAATATCAGTTGTGCTTAGGGTGGAAAGGTCTACAGTGGTTAGCACTTTTGGTGAGGTGAGGAATTTGTTTTTCCCCTCCTCTCTACTTACATTTCTTGAAATAACTGTAATGTGTGGAGATGTACAGTGGGGCAAAAAAGTATTTAGTCAGCCACCGATTGTGCAAGTTCCCCCACCTAAAATGATGACAGAGGTCAGTAATTTGCACCAGAGGTACACTTCAACTGTGAGAGACAGAATGTGAAAAAAAAATCCATGAATCCACATGGTAGGATTTGTAAAGAATTTATTCGTAAATCAGGGTGGAAAATAAGTATTTGGTCAATAACAAAAATACAACTCAATACTTTGTAACATAACCTTTGTTGGCAATAACAGAGGTCAAACGTTTACTATAGGTCTTTACCAGGTTTGCACACACAGTAGCTGGTATTTTGGCCCATTCCTCCATGCAGATCTTCTCGAGAGCAGTGATGTTTTGGGGCTGTCGCCGAGCAACACGGACTTTCAACTCCCGCCACAGATTTTCTATGGGGTTGAGGTCTGGAGACTGGCTAGGCCACTCCAGGACTTTCAAATGCTTCTTACGGAGCCACTCCTTTGTTGCCCGGGCGGTGTGTTTTGGATCATTGTCATGTTGGAAGACCCAGCCTCGTTTCATCTTCAAAGTTCTCACTGATGGAAGGAGGTTCTGGCTCAAAATCTCACGATACATGGCCCCATTCATTCTGTCCTTAACACGGATCAGTCGTCCTGTCCCCTTGGCAGAAAAACAGCCCCATAGCATGATGTTTCCATCCCCATGCTTCACAGTAGGTATGGTGTTCTTGGGATGCAACTCAGTATTCTTCTTCCTCCAAACACGACGAGTTGAGTTTATACCAAAAAGTTCTACTTTGGTTTCATCTGACCACATGACATTCTCCCAATCCTCTGCTGTATCATCCATGTGCTCTCTGGCAAACTTCAGACGGGCCTGGACATGCACTGGCTTCAGCAGCGGAACACGTCTGGCACTGCGGGATTTGATTCCCTGCCGTTGTAGTGTGTTACTGATGGTGACCTTTGTTACTTTGGTCCCAGCTCTCTGCAGGTCATTCACCAGGTCCCCCCGTGTGGTTCTGGGATCTTTGCTCACCGTTCTCATGATCATTTTGACCCCACGGGATGAGATCTTGCGTGGAGCCCCAGATCGAGGGAGATTATCAGTGGTCTTGTATGTCTTCCATTTTCTGATGATTGCTCCCACAGTTGATTTTTTCACACCAAGCTGCTTGCCTATTGTAGATTCACTCTTCCCAGTCTGGTGCAGGTCTACAATACTTTTCCTGGTGTCCTTCGAAAGCTCTTTGGTCTTGGCCATGGCGGAGTTTGGAGTCTGACTGTTTGAGGCTGTGGACAGGTGTCTTTTATACAGATGATGAGTTCAAACAGGTGCCATTCATACAGGTAACGAGTGGGGGACAGAAAAGCGTCTTACAGAAGACGTTATAGGTCTGTGAGAGCCAGAGATTTTCCTTGTTTGAGGTGACCAAATACTTATTTTCCACCCTAATTTACGAATAAATTCTTTACAAATCCTACCATGTGAATTCATGGATTTTTTTTTCACATTCTGTCTCTCACAGTTGAAGTGTACCTCTGGTGCAAATTACTGACCTCTGTCATCATTTTAAGTGGGGGAACTTGCACAATCGGTGGCTGACTAAATACTTTTTTGCCCCACTGTAAATACCTGACATGGGCACCAAAAGGCTCACCACCAAAGAGATTATGTAGGCGGTATGAACGGAATCAGGCAGAAGTTTAAAAAGTCTCTTATTTTATTTGCGTTAATCAAAGTTGCCAAAAATATGTTTTACGCTGTACCATGTTCCTTCAGAACTTCCTAAATAACAGTTGATACAATGCTCTACAGTCACACACTGACATCCGTCATCTATGAATTCTATATTGTAACCTTTACGCTGTTCACTAAGAAAGTTGAATTTATATAGATGCAAAAACATTTGGAACATCTTGAGGATCACATTCGCTTTTTAGGCACTGCATACATAATCATGAACAGAGCAGTGAAAAAAAATACTTTGCTTGTGCCTCATCTAAAAATGATGCAAATGCTACAGCGTGGGAAGCTGTGAAAGCAATTGTAGTCAATTCAAATGCTGCAGACCATTCTGTGTCGTGAAAATAGGCTTTTTAGAGCAAATGATCCTGTTACTTACAAAATCCTGATTGAGTAACAGTGATGCAAATGCAAAATGGTCAAGAAATGGTCATCTAGTCACAGAAAAATGTTTATCCATATGACTATTAGTAAATACAAATTGTTAAGCATGGCTCACAGTAATAATCTGACTTTATATCTCTGCAATGAATATGACACCCTGTTATTGGAATATTTGCACCCTGTTATTTGCATCATGGGGGGGCTGCCTATCCCAGCTGCCATAGGGCAAGAGGCAGGATACTCTGGAAAAGCTGCTAATCTGACCC